>NW_024718859.1:0-20254 GCF_018991925.1 Homarus americanus
TCTCAACACCCTCGATGATCTCAACACCCTCGATGATCTCAACACCCTCGATGATCTCAACACCCCCGATGAAGTCACCACCACCGATGACGTCACCACCCCCGATGACGTCACCACTCCCGATGACGTCACCACCTCTGATGTTCTCACCACCCCCGATGAGGTCACCACCATCAATAAAGTCACCACCCCTGTTCAAGTCACCACCCCCGATGAAGGTCCCATCTTCGTGTCGTCAAAAAATATAATCTGTAAGACCATTTTAGTACCTGAACCTTGCCGTCATATTATGGTCAAAAAATATATAAAAGAGATCACCTTCAGTGCGCGTAGGTTTCACGTTGATATTGACATCCCCCCAAAAGATCTTGACCCGAAAAAAATTTAATTGACCGGAATTTCGACAAACGTTAAACAGGTTTAACACACACTTTAAAAATTAATCAAGAAGATCTAGCAAACCGAGGCTAAAAGGAAAGACGATGGCATATTTTCATACAAAATGTTTGAAACTCCCAACATTTTGAGAAGAATTGTTATCGGTTATCAAGGACAAAATATCCGCTTTTATAGAAAGTTTTACAAAGTAGATATATTTGTGCCACATAATGAAAATAAAAAAGATCCGGTAGTGGTAAAAGGGAAAAAAAACTTAGTAAATGAAGCCGTGAAAGCCATCAGGGCCGAGGTCAAGAGAGTGTAGTGTGGTATAAACAAGGTTGACAACCGCTAGAAGGTGGACAAAAGTCACAACCGCTAGAGTGTGGACAAAAGTCACAACCGCTAGAGTGTGGACAAAAGTCACAACCGCTAGAAGGTGGACAAAAGTCACAACCGCTAGAGTGTGGACAAAAGGCCAACATTGCATGAAGTGGACGGTTAAAGAATAGTAACACATGTGATGTATGACACTGCCCATATTTTTCGTAAAAAAGGTTACGGCCATCGGGGAGAAAATATTTCCCATCTTAGATCAATTTATCAGGTTGACTTTGTAGTCCCTGAATACAATAATATAGTTGATCCGGTCCTTGTGAGAGGTAAGAAGCATCTTGTAGAGACAGCAGTCGCTGCCATAAAGGCCGAGCTTCTTGCGGAGTAGAGGTGACCTAAAGGCTTATTCCCCCACTGGGAGGTATGAAAAAACCCTCAGTAACCCGGCTAATACAGTGGGTTTATTTTATTGTTTTAATAGTGTTGCTATCACAAACAATTACATACACACTACATGTTGACTATTACACCACCACTAGTACTACATGTTGACTACACCACCACCAGTACTACATGTTGACTATAACACCACCACCAGTACTACATGTTGACTATAACACCACCACCAGTACTACATGATGACTATAACACCACCACCAGTACTATATGTTGACTATAACACCACCACCAGTACTACATGTTGACTACACCACCACCAGTACTACATGATGAATATAACACCACCACCAGTACTACATGATGACTATAACACCACCACCAGTACTACATGTTGACTATAACACCACCACCAGTACTACATGATGACTATAACACCACCACCAGTACTTCATGTTGACTATAACACCACTACCAGTACTACATGTTGACTATAACACCACCACCAGTACTACATGTTGACTATAACACCACCACCAGTACTATATGTTGACTATAACACCACCACCAGTGCTACATGTTGACTATAACACCACCACCAGTACTACATGTTGGGATTCTGCACCACCACCACCAGTACTATATGACTGGAGTAACACTACCACCAGTACTACATGCTTATCATAACACCACCTCACCTGAAAATACATAAGCCGAGGATTCAGGGTGACCACCACCAGTACTACATGTTGACTATAACACCACCACCAGTACTACATGTTGACTATAACACCACCACCAGTACTACATGTTGACTATAACACCACCACCAGTACTACATGTTGACGGCGGTATAGGCAGAAGAGGTGACCAGTGCGGGAACCCAATGACGACACTGGCGGATGAAGGCAATACAAAATGGATACGCTACTAAGGCGAAATCCAACAAACTGGGCTATCGACGAGTTATTGCAACTCTCCCTCTTCCTGGATCAGGAAAAGAGAGTGCCAAGATGTGTAGTTGCCGCCTGCCCTCCTGTCTCACCATAGAAAATAATCAACTCATGCCCATCCAACATTCAGCTCATCATACTTTTCATCGTCATCTGTGCAACATCTGTGGACGGGCGGTCCTGCTGGTCTCTTATCGGCCTATCGAGTCACCTCAGAGCTCACCAACGAAGGTGACATATTTAATATCTCGTGTCATTGTATCATAGCTGGATGATCGTCATACTCAATTCCGAGTGACAGCAAAGTAGTAGTAGTCGTAGTAGTAGTAATGTGTTTGCGTGTGTGTGAGGGAGGGGGGGGGGTTGGGTGTGAGAGAGGGGCTCCTATTTTGTCTTTCAAGGATATCCGTTATTGTTGCAGGTCGTACCGGTGTGACTGGTGGATGGGTTGGTATATACGAGCATGTCATCGTGTCTGAATGTATGTAGTTATCGTGGTCGTATTATATAACATGTAGTGAACTAAGCTCATATCAAATTTGAAATCGTGGTGAAAGACTATGGTATTTTGGGCACGCAGCATACTGTATAGCATAAACTAACATATCGTGGAGTTTTATAGTGGTAACATGTTAAGCTGTCGTGGTTATGATGACTTGGTTACAAAGTAGTATATTGTAAATTATAAATGATAAGCTGGGGTATCGGGTATCGTAATTATGATTGACCTTGAAGTACATTACATTATCTCTGCGTCTTGTTACAGGGACGTAAGTGATTGCTATCTTAATCAAAATCATCCGAAATCGAAATGTTTAGCAAGGCTGTGGTCACTCCAGGTATCGTATGCTAGTCTACCACGAGTCGGTTATCGCATGAAAGGGCGTGGGATTGTTGGAGTGTTATTAAGACCTTCGGGTGTGGGGGCTATCGTGGTGGTGAAGTATGCAGAGTGCATGCTTGGCCTTTGTTATGAAACACGCACGAGACGATAGTGTGGTAAAATATGCATGCTTGGCTGTCTTGGTGAGTGCTTGCGAGGCTTTCATGATAAGTACGTGCTTGGCTAGACTAGCATACGTACGTGCTTGGCTAGACTAGCATACGTACGTGCTTGGCTAGGTTACCATAAGTACATGCTTGGCTAGACTATCACAAGTACGTGCTTGGCTAGACTATCACAAGTACGTGCTTGGCTAGACTATCATAAATACGTGCTTGGCTAGATTATCATAAGTACATACTTGGCTAGACTATCATAAGCACGTGCTTGGCTAGACTATCACAAGTACGTGCTTGGCTAGACTATCATAAGTACGTGCTTGGCTAGATTATCATAAGTACATACTTGGCTAGACTATCATAAGCACGTGCTTGGCTAGGCTATCACAAGTACGTGCTTGGCTAGACTATCAAAAGTACGTGCTTGGCTAGACTATCATAAGTACGCTGACTATTCATCATAAGTTCATATTTTGTTAGACTATCACAGCTTGGCGAGACTATCATAAGTACGTGCTTGGCTAGACAATCATAAGTACGTACTTGGCTAGACTATCATAAGTACGTACTTGGCGAGACTATCATAAGTACGTGCTTGGCTAGACTATCATAAGTAATTGCTTGGCTAGGATATCATAATTACATACTTGGCTAAACTATCATAAGCACGTGCTTGTCTAGGCTATCATAAGTACGTGCTTGGCTAGACTATCATAAGTACGTGCTTGGCTGAGCTTTTATGATAAGTAGATGCTTGACTTAGCTATCACGATAAGTAGCGTACAAGCTAAATTGAGCTATCATGGTGAGAAGTACAATGTATAGTTCGGCTATCATGGTGAGGGTACTCGCTCGGTTGTCTCTTGATGGAGGTAGAGTGTGAGAGCTAAGTTTTGTCATCTAACGGCTGCAAGGTCGGAGGGTCAGAGATAAGCGTATCCTGCCGCCTGCAGAGTCTTTCACTGTTCAGTACACGAGGCTAACAACCATGGCACGTAATCCAATAAAAAAAATGCGGGAGGATTTTGTGATATTTAATACTAGTGAATGTGTTGTTAAGTATCTGTACTATATAATAAATATATCTTCATTACATGTGCATGCATTCAGTACGAGAGTAATGGTAAATACTACAGATATAATTATAATACTATTCTTGTGAAGTTACTGTTGAGAGTTTTTTAATTTATTAAACTTAGTGAATTTGTTGTTCAGGGTGCTGCACACCCTGGCCAGCAGAGCCTGGCAAAAGATCGAACGATCGGAGCAAGAACTCCTTCAAAGACTCCCACCAGATAACAACAGCAACCATACATGGTTTCCAAAAAGTTACCAAATCTCAAAAGGTCCATTACCACCCACGATCTATAGGGCCAGGCAATAGACAACCTCCTAGACCAGCATCCGCCAGTAGGGTCGGCGGAATAAGAAAAGAGGCCCTCAAAACACCCATATATGGGATAGTTTAGGCTGTCTAGAGCCTGTGTCGACAGACAATAATTAACCCATTATTTAGGGTGTCTTAATTACCGGAGGCTCTTTTATTAGAGTGAGGGTGATTGTTGTGTAGGTGTGTGTGTGTGTGTGTCATCAGGTGTGTGTGTGTGTGTGTACACATTACACATAATACACTGTACATTGCACACAATACACTATCTACTCTACACTATGTGCATCACACACAATACACTATCTACACTACACTGTGTACACTACACACAATAAACTATCTACACTACACTTTGTACACTACACACAATACACTATCTACACTACACTATGTACATTACACACAATACACTATGTACATTACACACAATACACTATCTTCACTACACTTTGTACACTATCTACACTACACACAATAAACTATCTACTCTACACACAATACACTATCTACACTACAAACAATACACTATCTACACTACACTATGTACACTACACACAATACACTATCTACACTACACACAATACACTATCTACACTACACACAATACACTACCTACTCTACACTATGTACACTACACACAATACAATATCTACACTACACTATCTACACTACACATAATACACTATCTACATTACACTATGTACACTACACACAATACAATATCTACACTACACTATCTACACTACACACAATACACTATCTACTCTACACTATCTACACTACACACAATACACTAGCTACACTCCACACAATACAATATCTACACTACACTATCTACACTACACACAATACACTATCTACACTACACACAATACAATATCTACACTACACATAATACACTATCTACACTACACTATCTACTCGACTCTATGTACATCACACACAATACACTATCTACACTACACTGTACATCATACATAATACACTATCTACAAAACACTATGTACATCATACACAATACACTATCTACAATACACTATGTACATTATACACAATACACTACACACAATACACTATCTACACTACACACAATACACTATCTACACTACACACAATACACTATCTACACTACACTATCTACACTACACACAATACACTATCTACACTACACACAATACTCTATCTACACTACACACAATACACTATCTACTTAACACACAATACACTATCTACTCTACACTATATACACTACACACAATACACTATCTACACTACACTATCTACTCTACACTATGTACATCACACATAATACACTATCTACACTACACTATGTACACTACACACAATACACTATCTACACTACACTATCTACTCTACACTATGTACATCACACATAATACACTGTCTACACTACACTATGTACACTACACACAATACACTATCTACACTACACTATCTACTCTACACTATGTACATTACACACAATACACTATCTACACTACTCTATGTACATCACACACAATACACTATCTACACTACACTATGTACACTACACACAATACACTATCTACACTACACACAATACACTATCTACTCTACACTATGTATATTACACACAATACACTATCTACACTACACTATGTACACTACACACAATACACTATCTACTCTACACTATCTACACTACACACAATACACTATCTACACTACACTATCTACACTACACACAATACACTATCTACACTACACACAATACACTATCTACACTACACTGGACATTACACATAATACACTATATACACAGTAAATTTTGCACTAACAATATAGTGTACACTACATCATTGTGTACACAATACAGTCTATACGACACAATACAATCAGCACTAAATAATACACAGTATACTACACACTTGACACCATACACTTTGATCACTACACAATAATGTCTCCATTAAACAATAACGTCAACTCTCTAACAATATTATATTTAACAGCTAAAATTTGATAGGCTTATATTTTATATTCATTAAATATTGGCCAAGAATAGTGGTGTGTATATAGTGGAGTCTCGGCCATGGGCTATAATCTGGCCAGGTGGATATGTATCCAACCTAACTAAGTTATTGGCACGCGTTAAGAGACAGGAGCAGGTCATAATTAAAACCTTTCTTAGTTATAAAACTTTCACAATGAAAAAAATTTTAAAGATCTGTCAATATGCGCTTATCTCCGTTATTATTTACGGATATTTGTTGTTTATATGTTAACGATATGAAAAAAAGGTCGATAAAGAGCTCCTTGCCATAAGGGCAGAAGTACAGAGAAAAATGGCTGATTAAAAGGAACTGTACAAAATTCCTTTCGGGGGTTGGATCCTATCGGCTACGAAACCTCTCCCAACTGTTCCCTCTGTGAATGTTGCTCCCCCCACTTCAGAAAGGTGGCCGTTCCTCTGTCCACTGGCGTCCATTAAAAATAAGTAACGTTAAATTGAAGAATACAAAAAAATTGTAAATATAATCAATAAATAGGGATCTAATTTGGAGTCTATTCTGGTGATAAATAAGGGCATCGTACTGGCCTTGGGCGTGTTGGTCTCAGTCTATTATTTGTGGAAAAAAAGATGGACCCAAGATGAAGTCACCACCCCAGATGATCTCAGCACCCCCGATGATCTCAGCACCCCAGATGAAGTCACCACCCCAGATGAAGTCACCACCGCAGATGAAGTCACCACGCCAGATGAATTCACCACGCCAGATGAAGTCACCACCCGAGATGATCTCAGCACCCCAGATGAAGTCACCACCCTCGATGATCTCAACACCCCAGATGAAGTCACCACCGCAGATGAAGTCACCACGCCAGATGAATTCACCACCCCAGATGAAGTCACCACCCCAGATGATCTCAGCACCCCAGATGAAGACACCACCCTCGATGATCTCAACACCCTCGATGATCTCAACACCCTCGATGATCTCAACACCCTCGATGATCTCAACACCCTCGATGATCTCAACACCCCCGATGAAGTCACCACCACCGATGACGTCACCACCCCCGATGACGTCACCACTCCCGATGACGTCACCACCTCTGATGTTCTCACCACCCCCGATGAGGTCACCACCATCAATAAAGTCACCACCCCTGTTCAAGTCACCACCCCCGATGAAGGTCCCATCTTCGTGTCGTCAAAAAATATAATCTGTAAGACCATTTTAGTACCTGAACCTTGCCGTCATATTATGGTCAAAAAATATATAAAAGAGATCACCTTCAGTGCGCGTAGGTTTCACGTTGATATTGACATCCCCCCAAAAGATCTTGACCCGAAAAAAATTTAATTGACCGGAATTTCGACAAACGTTAAACAGGTTTAACACACACTTTAAAAATTAATCAAGAAGATCTAGCAAACCGAGGCTAAAAGGAAAGACGATGGCATATTTTCATACAAAATGTTTGAAACTCCCAACATTTTGAGAAGAATTGTTATCGGTTATCAAGGACAAAATATTCGCTTTTATAGAAAGTTTTACAAAGTAGATATATTTGTGCCACATAATGAAAATAAAAAAGATCCGGTAGTGGTAAAAGGGAAAAAAAACTTAGTAAATGAAGCCGTGAAAGCCATCAGGGCCGAGGTCAAGAGAGTGTAGTGTGGTATAAACAAGGTTGACAACCGCTAGAAGGTGGACAAAAGTCACAACCGCTAGAGTGTGGACAAAAGTCACAACCGCTAGAGTGTGGACAAAAGTCACAACCGCTAGAGTGTGGACAAAAGTCACAACCGCTAGAAGGTGGACAAAAGGCCAACCTTGCATGAAGTGGACGGTTAAAGAATAGTAACACATGTGATGTATGACACTGCCCATATTTTTCGTAAAAAAGGTTACGGCCATCGGGGTGAAAATATTTCCCATCTTAGATCAATTTATCAGGTTGACTTTGTAGTCCCTGAATACAATAATATAGTTGATCCGGTCCTTGTGAGAGGTAAGAAGCATCTTGTAGAGACAGCAGTCGCTGCCATAAAGGCCGAGCTTCTTGCGGAGTAGAGGTGACCTAAAGGCTTATTCCCCCACTGGGAGGTATGAAAAAACCCTCAGTAACCCGGCTAATACAGTGGGTTTATTTTATTGTTTTAATAGTGTTGCTATCACAAACAATTACATACACACTACATGTTGACTATTACACCACCACTAGTACTACATGTTGACTACACCACCACCAGTACTACATGTTGACTATAACACCACCACCAGTACTACATGTTGACTATAACACCACCACCAGTACTACATGATGACTATAACACCACCACCAGTACTATATGTTGACTATAACACCACCACCAGTACTACATGTTGACTACACCACCACCAGTACTACATGATGAATATAACACCACCACCAGTACTACATGATGACTATAACACCACCACCAGTACTACATGTTGACTATAACACCACCACCAGTACTACATGATGACTATAACACCACCACCAGTACTTCATGTTGACTATAACACCACTACCAGTACTACATGTTGACTATAACACCACCACCAGTACTACATGTTGACTATAACACCACCACCAGTACTACATGTTGACTATAACACCACCACCAGTGCTACATGTTGACTATAACACCACCACCAGTACTACATGTTGACTATAACACCACCACCAGTACTACATGTTGACTATAACACCACCACCAGTACTACATGCTGACTATAACACCACCACCAGTACTACATGTTGACTATAACACCACCACCAGTACTACATGTTGACGGCGGTATAGGCAGAAGAGGTGACCAGTGCGGGAACCCAATGACGACACTGGCGGATGAAGGCAATACAAAATGGATACGCTACTAAGGCGAAATCCAACAAACTGGGCTATCGACGAGTTATTGCAACTCTCCCTCTTCCTGGATCAGGAAAAGAGAGTGCCAAGATGTGTAGTTGCCGCCTGCCCTCCTGTCTCACCATAGAAAATAATCAACTCATGCCCATCCAACATTCAGCTCATCATACTTTTCATCGTCATCTGTGCAACATCTGTGGACGGGCGGTCCTGCTGGTCTCTTATCGGCCTATCGAGTCACCTCAGAGCTCACCAACGAAGGTGACATATTTAATATCTCGTGTCATTGTATCATAGCTGGATGATCGTCATACTCAATTCCGAGTGACAGCAAAGTAGTAGTAGTCGTAGTAGTAGTAATGTGTTTGCGTGTGTGTGAGGGAGGGGGGGGGGTTGGGTGTGAGAGAGGGGCTCCTATTTTGTCTTTCAAGGATATCCGTTATTGTTGCAGGTCGTACCGGTGTGACTGGTGGATGGGTTGGTATATACGAGCATGTCATCGTGTCTGAATGTATGTAGTTATCGTGGTCGTATTATATAACATGTAGTGAACTAAGCTCATATCAAATTTGAAATCGTGGTGAAAGACTATGGTATTTTGGGCACGCAGCATACTGTATAGCATAAACTAACATATCGTGGAGTTTTATAGTGGTAACATGTTAAGCTGTCGTGGTTATGATGACTTGGTTACAAAGTAGTATATTGTAAATTATAAATGATAAGCTGGGGTATCGGGTATCGTAATTATGATTGACCTTGAAGTACATTACATTATATCTGCGTCTTGTTACAGGGACGTAAGCGGTTGCTATCTTAATCAAAATCATCCGAAATCGAAATGTTTAGCTAGGCTGTGGACACTCCAGGTATCGTATGCTAGTCTACCACGAGTCGGTTGTCGCATGAAAGGGCGTGGGATTGTTGGAGTGTTATTAAGACCTTCGGGTGTGGGGGCTATCGTGGTGGTGAAGTATGCAGAGTGCATGCTTGGCCTTTGTTATGAAACACGCACGAGACGATAGTGTGGTAAAATATGCATGCTTGGCTGTCTTGGTGAGTGCTTGCGAGGCTTTCATAATAAGTACGTGCTTGGCTAGACTAGCATACATACGTGCTTGGCTAGGTTACCATAAGTACATGCTTGGCTAGACTATCATAAGTACGTGCTTGGCTAGATTATCATAAGTACATACTTGGCTAGACTATCATAAGCACGTGCTTGGCTAGGCTATCACAAGTACGTGCTTGGCTTGACTATCATAAGTACGTGCTTGGCTAGACTATCATAAGTACGTGCTTGGCTAGACTATCATACGTACGTGCTTGGCTAGACTATCATAAGTACATACTTGGCTAGACTATCATAAGCACGTGCTTGGCTAGGCTATCACAAGTACGTGCTTGGCTAGACTATCATAAGTACGTGCTTGGCTAGACTAGCATACGTACGTGCTTGGCTAGACTATCATAAGTACATACTTGGTTAGACTATCATAAGCACGTGCTTGGCTAGGCTATCACAAGTACGTGCTTGGCTAGACTATCATAAGTACGTGCTTGACTAGACTATCATAAGTTCATACTTGGTTAGACTATCACAAGCACGTGCTTGGCTAGGCTATCACAAGTACGTGCTTGGCTAGACTATCATAAGTACGTGCTTGGCTGGACAATCATAAGTACATACTTGGCTAGACTATCATAAGCACTTGCTTGGGTAGGCTATCATAAGTACATACTTGGCTAGACTATCATAAGCACGTGCTTGTCTAGGCTATCATAAGTACGTGCTTGGCTAGACTATCATAAGTACGTGCTTGGCTGAGCTTTCATGATAAGTAGATACTTGGCTTAGCTATCACGATAAGTAGCGTACAAGCTAAATTGAGCTATCATGATGAGAAGTACATTGTATAGTTCGGCTATCATGGTGAGGGTACTCGCTCGGTTGTCTCTTGATGGAGGTAGAGTGTGAGAGCTAAGTTTTGTCATCTAACGGCTGCAAGGTCGGAGGGTCAGAGATAAGCGTATCCTGCCGCCTGCAGAGTCTTTCACTGTTCAGTACACGAGGCTAACAACCATGGCACGTAATCCAATAAAAAAAATGCGGGAGGATTTTGTGATATTTAATACTAGTGAATGTGTTGTTAAGTATCTGTACTATATAATAAATTTATCTTCATTACATGTGCATGCATTCAGTACGAGAGTAATGGTAAATACTACAGATATAATTATAATACTATTCTTGTGAAGTTACTGTTGAGAGTTTTTTAATTTATTAAACTTAGTGAATTTGTTGTTCAGTGTGCTGCACACCCTGGCCAGCAGAGCCTGGCAAAAGATCGAACGATCGGAGCAAGAACTCCTTCAAAGACTCCCACCAGATAACAACAGCAACCATACATGGTTTCCAAAAAGTTACCAAATCTCAAAAGGTCCATTACCACCCACGATCTATAGGGCCAGGCAATAAACAACCTCCTAGACCAGCATCCGCCAGTAGGGTCGGCGGAATAAGAAAAGAGGCCCTCAAAACACCCATATATGGGATAGTTTAGGCTGTCTAGAGCCTGTGTCGACAGACAATAATTAACCCATTATTTAGGGTGTCTTAATTACCGGAGGCTCTTTTATTAGAGTGAGGGTGATTGTTGTGTAGGTGTGTGTGTGTGTGTGTGTGTCATCAGGTGTGTGTGTGTGTGTGTACACATTACACATAATACACTGTACATTGCACACAATACACTATCTACTCTACACTATGTGCATCACACACAATACACTATCTACACTACACTTTGTACACTACACACAATAAACTATCTATAATCACACTCTTGTAATAATTCATGTCAATAACACACCATTCACACTTCACACTAAGTGTACATTACACAACACACTATGCACATTACACACACACACTATCTCACCACACCCTGTACACACCAGTCCACACACACACAACACACCATCTACCCCACACACACACACCATCCACACCACAGCACACACCATCCACACTCACACTATGGCCACCACACACACACATCATCCACACCACACACAACACACTATCCCACACCACACAACACACCACCCACCACACTATGCACACTACACACAACACAACATTCACACCACACCATCTGATACTACACACACAATAATCATCTACATTACACTGGCGTAACACAAGTACACAATACAACATCTACACCACATTATCCACACTACACACACAACAATAATTATCTAAATTTAAACTATCTACACTACACACAATACACTATCTACTTAACACACAATACACTATCTACTCTACACTATATACACTACACACAATACACTATCTACACTACACTATGTACAATACACACAATACACTATCTACACTACACACAATACAATATCTACACTACACATAATACACTATCTACACTACACTATCTACTCGACTCTATGTACATCACACACAATACACTATCTACACTACACTGTACATCATACACAATACACTATCTACAAAACACTATGTACATCATACACAATACACTATCTACAATACACTATGTACATTATACACAATACACTACACACAATACACTATCTACACTACACACAATACACTATCTACACTACACACAATACACTATCTACACTACACTATCTACACTACACACAATACACTATCTACACTACACACAATACTCTATCTACACTACACACAATACACTATCTACTTAACACACAATACACTATCTACTCTACACTATATACACTACACACAATACACTATCTACACTACACTATGTACAATACACACAATACCCTATCTACACAACACTATCTACACTACACTATGTACACTACACACAATACACTATCTACACTACACTATCTACTCTACACTATGTACATCACACATAATACACTATCTACACTACACTATGTACACTACACACAATACACTATCTACACTACACTATCTACTCTACACTATGTACATTACACACAATACACTATCTACACTACTCTATGTACATCACACACAATACACTATCTACACTACACTATGTACACTACACACAATACACTATCTACACTACACACAATACACTATCTACTCTACACTATGTATATTACACACAATACACTATCTACACTACACTATGTACACTACACACAATACACTATCTACTCTACACTATCTACACTACACACAATACACTATCTACACTACACTATCTACACTACACACAATACACTATCTACACTACACTGGACATTACACATAATACACTATATACACAGTAAATTTTGCACTAACAATATAGTGTACACTACATCATTGTGTACACAATACAGTCTATACGACACAATACAATCAGCACTAAATAATACACAGTATACTACACACTTGACACCATACACTTTGATCACTACACAATAATGTCTCCATTAAACAATAACGTCAACTCTCTAACAATATTATATTTAACAGCTAAAATTTGATAGGCTTATATTTTATATTCATTAAATATTGGCCAAGAATAGTGGTGTGTATATAGTGGAGTCTCGGCCATGGGCTATAATCTGGCCAGGTGGATATGTATCCAACCTAACTAAGTTATTGGCACGCGTTAAGAGACAGGAGCAGGTCATAATTAAAACCTTTCTTAGTTATAAAACTTTCACAATGAACAAAAGTTTAAAGATCTGTCAATATGCGCTTATCTCCGTTATTATTTACGGATATTTGTTGTTTATATGTTAACGATATGAAAAAAAGGTCGATAAAGAGCTCCTTGCCATAAGGGCAGAAGTACAGAGAAAAATGGCTGATTAAAAGGAACTGTACAAAATTCCTTTCGGGGGTTGGATCCTATCGGCGACGAAACCTCTCCCAACTGTTCCCTCTGTGAATGTTGCTCCCCCCACTTCAGAAAGGTGGCCGTTCCTCTGTCCACTGGCGTCCATTAAAAATAAGTAACGTTAAATTGAAGAATACAAAAAAATTGTAAATATAATCAATAAATAGGGATCTAATTTGGAGTCTATTCTGGTGATAAATAAGGGCATCGTACTGGCCTTGGGCGTGTTGGTCTCAGTCTATTATTTGTGGAAAAAAAGATGGACCCAAGATGAAGTCACCACCCCAGATGATCTCAGCACCCCCGATGATCTCAGCACCCCAGATGAAGTCACCACCCCAGATGAAGTCACCACCGCAGATGAAGTCACCACGCCAGATGAATTCACCACGCCAGATGAAGTCACCACCCGAGATGATCTCAGCACCCCAGATGAAGTCACCACCCTCGATGATCTCAACACCCCAGATGAAGTCACCACCCCAGATGAAGTCACCACCGCAGATGAAGTCACCACCCCAGATGATCTCAGCACCCAAGATGAAGTCACCACCCTCGATGATCTCAACACCCCAGATGAGGTCACCAACCCAGATGATCTCAGCACCCCCGATGATCTCAGCACCCCAGATGAAGTCACCACCCCAGATGAAGTCACCACCGCAGATGAAGTCACCACGCCAGATGAATTCACCACCCCAGATGAAGTCACCACCCCAGATGATCTCAGTACCCCAGATGAAGACACCACCCTCGATGATCTCAACACCCTCGATGATCTCAACACCCTCGATGATCTCAACACCCCCGATGAAGTCACCACCACCGATGACGTCACCACCCCCGATGACGTCACCACTCCCGATGACGTCACCACCCCTGATGTTCTCACCACCCCCGATGAGGTCACCACCATCAATAAAGTCACCACCCCTGTTCAAGTCACCACCCCTGATGAAGGTCCCATCTTCGTGTCGTCAAAAAATATAATCTGTAAGACCATTTTAGTACCTGAACCTTGCCGTGATATTATGGTCAAAAAATATATAAAAGAGATCACCTTCAGTGCGCGTAGGTTTCACGTTGATATTGACATCCCCCCAAAAGATCTTGACCCGAAAAAAATTTAATTGACCGGAATTTCGACAAACGTTAAACAGGTTTAACACACATTTTAAAAATTAATCAAGAAGATCTAGCAAACCGAGGCTAAAAGGAAAGACGATGGCATATTTTCATACAAAATGTTTGAAACTCCCAACATTTTGAGAAGAATTGTTATCGGTTATCAAGGACAAAATATTCGCTTTTATAGAAAGTTTTACAAAGTAGATATATTTGTGCCACATAATGAAAATAAAAAAGATCCGGTAGTGGTAAAAGGGAAAAAAAACTTAGTAAATGAAGCCGTGAAAGCCATCAGGGCCGAGGTCAAGAGAGTGTAGTGTGGTATAAACAAGGTTGACAACCGCTAGAAGGTGGACAAAAGTCACAACCGCTAGAGTGTGGACAAAAGTCACAACCGCTAGAGTGTGGACAAAAGTCACAACCGCTAGAGTGTGGACAAAAGTCACAACCGCTAGAAGGTGGACAAAAGGCCAACCTTGCATGAAGTGGACGGTTAAAGAATAGTAACACATGTGATGTATGACACTGCCCATATTTTTCGTAAAAAAGGTTACGGCCATCGGGGTGAAAATATTTCCCATCTTAGATCAATTTATCAGGTTGACTTTGTAGTCCCTGAATACAATAATATAGTTGATCCGGTCCTTGTGAGAGGTAAGAAGCATCTTGTAGAGACAGCAGTCGCTGCCATAAAGGCCGAGCTTCTTGCGGAGTAGAGGTGACCTAAAGGCTTATTCCCCCACTGGGAGGTATGAAAAAACCCTCAGTAACCCGGCTAATACAGTGGGTTTATTTTATTGTTTTAATAGTGTTGCTATCACAAACAATTACATACACACTACATGTTGACTATTACACCACCACTAGTACTACATGTTGACTACACCACCACCAGTACTACATGATGACTATAACACCACCACCAGTACTATATGATGACTATAACACCTCCACCAGTACTACATGTTGACTATAACACCACCACCAGTACTACATGTTGACTATAACACCACCACCAGTACTACATGATGACTATAACACCACCACCAGTACTTCATGTTGACTGTAACACCACCACCAGTACTACATGTTGACTATAACACCACCACCAGTACTACATGTTGACTATAACACCACCACCAGTACTACATGTTGACTATAACACCACCACCAGTACTACATGTTGACTATAACACCACCACCAGTACTACATGTTGACTATAACACCACCACCAGTACTACATGTTGACTATAACACCACCACCAGTACTACATGTTGACGGCGGTATAGGCAGAAGAGGTGACCAGTGCGGGAACCCAATGACGACACTGGCGGATGAAGGCAATACAAAATGGATACGCTACTAAGGCGAAATCCAACAAACTGGGCTATCGACGAGTTATTGCAACTCTCCCTCTTCCTGGATCAGGAAAAGAGAGTGCCAAGATGTGTAGTTGCCGCCTGCCCTCCTGTCTCACCATAGAAAATAATCAACTCATGCCCATCCAACATTCAGCTCATCATACTTTTCATCGTCATCTGTGCAACATCTGTGGACGGGCGGTCCTGCTGGTCTCTTATCGGCCTATCGAGTCACCTCAGAGCTCACCAACGAAGGTGACATATTTAATATCTCGTGTCATTGTATCATAGCTGGATGATCGTCATACTCAATTCCGAGTGACAGCAAAGTAGTAGTAGTCGTAGTAGTAGTAATGTGTTTGCGTGTGTGTGAGGGAGGGGGGGGGGTTGGGTGTGAGAGAGGGGCTCCTATTTTGTCTTTCAAGGATATCCGTTATTGTTGCAGGTCGTACCGGTGTGACTGGTGGATGGGTTGGTATATACGAGCATGTCATCGTGTCTGAATGTATGTAGTTATCGTGGTCGTATTATATAACATGTAGTGAACTAAGCTCATATCAAATTTGAAATCGTGGTGAAAGACTATGGTATTTTGGGCACGCAGCATACTGTATAGCATAAACTAACATATCGTGGAGTTTTATAGTGGTAACATGTTAAGCTGTCGTGGTTATGATGACTTGGTTACAAAGTAGTATATTGTAAATTATAAATGATAAGCACGGGACGTAAGCGGTTGCTATCTTAATCAAAATCATCCGAAATCGAAATGTTAAGCTAGGCTGTGGACACTCCAGGTATCGTATGCTAGTCTACCACGAGTCGGTTGTCGCATGAAAGGGCGTGGGATTGTTGGAGTGTTATTAAGACCTTCGGGTGTGGGGGCTATCGTGGTGGTGAAGTATGCAGAGTGCATGCTTGGCCTTTGTTATGAAACACGCACGAGACGATAGTGTGGTAAAATATGCATGCTTGGCTGTCTTGGTGAGTGCTTGCGAGGCTTTCATAATAAGTACGTGCTTGGCTAGACTAGCATACGTACGTGCTTGGCTAGGTTACCATAAGTACATGCTTGGCTAGACTATCATAAGTACGTGCTTGGCTAGATTATCATAAGTACATACTTGGCTAGACTATCATAAGCACGTGCTTGGCTAGGCTATCACAAGTACGTGCTTGGCTTGACTATCATAAGTACGTGCTTGGCTAGACTATCATAAGTACGTGCTTGGCTAGACTAGCATACGTACGTGCTTGGCTAGACTATCATAAGTACATACTTGGTTAGACTATCATAAGCACGTGCTTGGCTAGGCTATCACAAGTACGTGCTTGGCTAGACTATCATAAGTACGTGCTTGACTAGACTATCATAAGTTCATACTTGGTTAGACTATCACAAGCACGTGCTTGGCTAGGCTATCACAAGTACGTGCTTGGCTAGACTATCATAAGTACGTGCTTGGCTGGACAATCATAAGTACATACTTGGCTAGACTATCATAAGCACTTGCTTGGGTAGGCTATCATAAGTACATACTTGGCTAGACTATCATAAGCACGTGCTTGTCTAGGCTATCATAAGTACGTGCTTGGCTAGACTATCATAAGTACGTGCTTGGCTGAGCTTTCATGATAAGTAGATACTTGGCTTAGCTATCACGATAAGTAGCGTACAAGCTAAATTGAGCTATCATGATGAGAAGTACAATGTATAGTTCGGCTATCATGGTGAGGGTACTCGCTCGGTTGTCTCTTGATGGAGGTAGAGTGTGAGAGCTAAGTTTTGTCATCTAACGGCTGCAAGGTCGGAGGGTCAGAGATAAGCGTATCCTGCCGCCTGCAGAGTCTTTCACTGTTCAGTACACGAGGCTAACAACCATGGCACGTAATCCAATAAAAAAAATGCGGGAGGATTTTGTGATATTTAATACTAGTGAATGTGTTGTTAAGTATCTGTACTATATAATAAATTTATCTTCATTACATGTGCATGCATTCAGTACGAGAGTAATGGTAAATACTACAGATATAATTATAATACTATTCTTGTGAAGTTACTGTTGAGAGTTTTTTAATTTATTAAACTTAGTGAATTTGTTGTTCAGGGTGCTGCACACCCTGGCCAGCAGAGCCTGGCAAATGATCGAACGATCGGAGCAAGAACTCCTTCAAAGACTCCCACCAGATAACAACAGCAACCATACATGGTTTCCAAAAAGTTACCAAATCTCAAAAGGTCCATTACCACCCACGATCTATAGGGCCAGGCAATAGACAACCTCCTAGACCAGCATCCGCCAGTAGGGTCGGCGGAATAAGAAAAGAGGCCCTCAAAACACCCATATATGGGATAGTTTAGGCTGTCTAGAGCCTGTGTCGACAGACAATAATTAACCCATTATTTAGGGTGTCTTAATTACCGGAGGCTCTTTTATTAGAGTGAGGGTGATTGTTGTGTAGGTGTGTGTGTGTGTGTCATCAGGTGTGTGTGTGTACACATTACACATAATACACTGTACATTGCACACAATACACTATCTACTCTACACTATGTGCATCACACACAATACACTATCTACACTACACTTTGTACACTACACACAATAAACTATCTACACTACACTTTGTACACTACACACAATACACTATCTACACTACACTATGTACATTACACACAATACACTATGTACATTACACACAATACACTATCTTCACTACACTTTGTACACTATACACTATCTACTCTACACACAATACACTATCTACACTACAAACAATACACTATCTACACTACACTATGTACACTACACACAATACACTATCTACACTACACACAATACACTATCTACACTACACACAATACACTACCTACTCTACACTATGTACACTACACACAATACAATATCTACACTACACTATCTACACTACACTATGTACACTACACACAATACACTATCTACACTACACACAATACACTATCTACACTACACACAATACACTACCTACTCTACACTATGTACACTACACACAATACAATATCTACACTACACTATCTACACTACACATAATACACTATCTACATTACACTATGTACACTACACACAATACAATATCTACACTACACTATCTACACTACACACAATACACTATCTACTCTAAACTATCTACACTACACACAATACACTAGCTACACTCCACACAATACAATATCTACACTACACTATCTACACTACACACAATACACTATCTACACTACACACAATACAATATCTACACTACACATAATACACTATCTACACTACACTATCTACTCGACTCTATGTACATCACACACAATACACTATCTACACTACACTGTACATCATACACAATACACTATCTACAAAACACTATGTACATCATACACAATACACTATCTACAATACACTATGTACATTATACACAATACACTACACACAATACACTACACACAATACACTATCTACACTACACACAATACACTATCTACACTACACACAATACACTATCTACACTACA
>NW_024718860.1:0-31118 GCF_018991925.1 Homarus americanus
CCTCTCTGGGTATTTACTTCTGGTGTTTACTTTTGACTGTGTGTTTCATGTTGACACAGTATATGTATGTATATATGTGTGTGTGTGTGTTTACATATATGTATATGTACTGTCAATGAATATGATGCATCTCTTTGTGTACGAACCTCTGTCCTGCGTGGCAGTGAGAAGTGATACCACCCTCAGTGTCAAGACCTGACTGAATTACTCGGAATAGGCAAACTGTACTACAAGCTCTGCCAATAAATATGTTAAACTAAAAAAAGTTGACACGGAGGAAACAAACAGGAAATGCGAGAGAGAGAGAGAGAGAAGAGAGAGAGAGAGAGAGAGAGAGAAGAGAGAGAGAGAGAGAGAGATCAACGGGGCACATCTCCACACCTCCAAGGCTCCCAGTACACCACCAAGGCTCCCAGTACACCATCGCCCCCTGATACCAAACAAACTCATTTCCTCAAGTTTTCTTTCTTTACACAATAAACAACTGCTAACCTTACCTAAAATACGGGTCATTATCTTTACTAATATACCGGAGTTTATAATGCAGTAATTATACATATATATATATATATATATATATATATATATATATATATATATATATATATATATATATATATATATATATATATATATATATATATATTTATTAGATCTAGATGATGTATTTATGGCCAGGTTGAAGAAGCTGCCCCCCTCAACATGCCAAGCTTAATATAACACAGTCATGGCCACTGATGAAGAGCAAGACACCTAACCTAACCTACCCACCAGTCTGGGTCCTGAGGTGTGTGTGTGTGTGTGTGCTCTACAAACCACCAACGAACAGTTTATAACCAATGGCGTTTTTGTAACTGGACCGAATGACGTCACTGAACTGTATATATACTTAATGTTATGACTGATGAATATGTTCCCGTTTGTGTTTTGAGTTGTTGGTAATGTCAGTGTAAACAAGAGATGGAAAAAATATGTCCTTGAGAAAGATTATCATTTACAGCATGTAGGCCGTGACGACAGAGCCCCCCTGGAGGATCTTCACGTTACTGTCATAAACATTCACTTAGTCTACTCTACATCTTCCCGTCTGACCCTCCACCATTTTCTTCACAACGCCCAAAACTCTACAATTGGTCGAGGTAAATACTATAGCGTCACTACATCTACCCGGAACTGATACCCGGTCACCTAAAATGCGGAACCTAACCTAACCTAACCTAACCTAACCTAACATAACCTAACTCCTAACCTAACCTAACCTAACCTAACCTAACCTAACCTAACCTAACCTAACCTAACCTAACCTAACATCACCTGAACTGCGGAACTTATTCACCCAACGTCACTGTGTCCACCTGCTGTAATGGACACACTCAAATAGGGAAAAATTCTAAATTGTTGACCTAAAACCCAAACAACGAAACCTATGACCTGTGACATCATTCCGTGTACCTAGTGACTGGTCTGGTGGGTCAGGCACTGATGACCCCGACGTTGACACCGGCATCGTTATCACCAGGTAAACACAATCAAGTTCCAGGTAAACACAATTCCTGATATAAATTACAACCAGGTGTGGACACTAGTGGTGAGGAGACCATGGGGCGGGGCTGGACGGGGCTGGACGGGGCAGAATGGGGTGGGGTGGGGGGCGGGCTGGTCAATCCATATTATCGATTACCATGGTTTTACCAAGAACAACCACACGCTCTTAATTCTGACCGAAACATTCTAGATTATAAGAGAATGACTCACTCAATCTATAAGACACATTTCGCCCATTGAGCCTAACATGATATTGTCAGATAACAACACGTGACAAGGCGAGACGAAAGGGAACGTGGAAATACGGCCGGAACACCTAGGTAACCGCTCCTCCCTGCTGCTGCTACTGACACAAACAAACTTATCATCAGCATGGGAGTGTTGGTTAGGTTAGGTTAGGTTAGGTGGGAAACTGCTCATACTATATTATCGGCCACAAACTCATTATATACCGAACCGTATCTCTCTTCCTTGTTTTCCTATTCATTTCCTCTCCTCCTTCTCTCTCTCCCTCCCTCCTCACCCCCCGCCACAGTCCGGACGCAGCTGGACTCGGTATGACTCACACCCACGTTTAGGCTCCTCGTCTCTTAATAACCTCCAGAATATATTCAACAAACACTGCATTATTACATCTCTGGCGTAACATCAACAAAACATTATTACCAATTTAGCAGCGTGTCCCCGTGTAGAATAATTGCAACACCATTAAGCTCGACCCTGATTGGCTGTTTTGGTCACATAATTGACAGGTATGACAGGTATTAAGTCTAACTAATTAACACCTAACGTCATAATATCCTGCAAGTCTCGGTAACATGACTCGGGTAAGCAGCTGGCTGACCCACCCAGCCTGGCATCACCCGTTGAATAATTTTACCCAACACTCACCAAGAACAAACAACAAAATTATTATCATGTTTAGTCTATTCTTAAACACGAGGTAACCGAAACATAATTTTAAACATATATTATAGAATTTTTTTTTAAGTATTTTCTGTTGATATGCAAATAAGCCAGACCTGAGAGAGAGCCAACGCTATGCCTTCTCGTCCTTTTGATAACTGTTGTATTAGATTAGTTTCCCCAGTACCAGTCCCACGCACCACGTCTACAGGGGTGGGAGGAGGGGGAGGGGAGTTGGGGAGGGAAGGAGGAAGGAACAACACCCAACAAACTCAATAATTATTTTAATGAAACACAACTCACTCAACGAACCAGATGATTCACAAACTTCCTTACTACCCCTGACAGTGACCAAGAAGAACCCTACCCTATACTGAGTACTGGCCACGGGGAGACAGTGTGGCAGTAATAGTGGTGGGGGGAGGACAATCACCTATCGGGGAGGGCCACGACCTGTTTCCCGGACAGTGGGATATGGTGCAGGTGTGTCTTGCTTACCTGTATGGACGCTGATGTCATGCTTGTGTAGCCAGCTAGTCACCCCCACCCTCCTACCTCCACTCCTTGACACCCCACTACTCCCTTGCCTCCTCCCACCTGAACACCCCCAGGCCCTCCCTACTTCCTACTCCCCTCCCAACACCCTTCCACCTCTACCTTACCCTCACCTACCATCCACCTCTACACCCTACCATCTCTCTACCCCCCACCACACCCCTGCCATCTCTACCCCCACCACTACACCTACCATGTCCCCCCAGCCATCACCAACAAGATGTCCCTTCATGATCAAGTTCCTCTTCTCTTACCCGACAGGCTCCAGCACTTGACGTTATTAGAAGAGACTCGACGCTTAGCTCTAATGATAATGTGAATCTGTGAAGGGAGGGGCTCTCTCTCTCTCTCTCTCTCTCTCTCTCTCTCTCTCTCTCTCTCTCTCTCTCTCTCTCTCTCTCTCTCTCTCTGTTATCTCCTATCTCCCTCTCATTCTCTGTCTCTCTCTCTCTCTCTCTCTGTTTATCTCTATCTATGTATACCTCCTTCATTCTATCTATATTTCTCTCTCTCTCTCTCTCTCTCTCTCTCTCTCTCTCTCTCTCCCTCTTTCTCTCAGTAACTTGCTAATACGGTCAATGGTTCCCTCAGACAACAGCTTAAAGTTCATGAAGGCAAAGCTTGAACTTCTCGTGTTTCCCAGCTGGGGTGTTTGCTGTAACGCTCTACACCCCTGCACAGGGTTGACACACCAGGAGAGGTGGGGAGAAGGGGTGGGGTGGGGAGAAGGGGTGGGGTAGGGAGGTGGAGGGTGGGAAGGAGTGGAGAGGGGAGGGAAAGGTGGTGGGGTGGGGAGAGGAGGTGGGGTTGTGTGCCCAATAAACTAGCCACAGCATCTTGATGGGGTGAATCTACATGAATCCCATTTCCTCCTTTCCTCTTCCTCCCCCTACGTCCTCATTCCTCTCCCCGACCTCCTATTCTTCCTCCCCCTCTACATCTTCCTACGTCCTCATTCCTCCTCCTCCTCTCTTCCCCTATCTCTCCTCCTCCTCCTCACCACCTCTTGATCTGGTAAATCTTGCTACCAGAACTCCTCAAATTTTTACCACGGTCAAGTTACTTTAATTAAGAAAGAAAGAAAGAAAGAAAGAAAGAAAGAAAGAAAGAAAGAAAGAAAGAAAGAAAGAAAGCGTCCACAGGAAATCACCCTAATTACCTGAGCCGTAAACAATTATCAAGGTAAGTCACATCAATTAAGAGGCATAAAAAAGGTTATCACGGTAAAATAAATCCAATTACACACGAGACTGAAAATAACCTTCCACAGTCGACTATTATAACCGCGAGTCTTGCCTCAATTGGTCCGTCAGGTTAGGTTAGGTTAAGGGGTCAGGTTAGGTTAGGTTAAGGGGTCAGGTTAGGGAGATAGGGGGGGTAAGTTAGGGAGGTAGGGGGGCTTAGGTTAGGGAGGTAGGGGGGTTAGGTTAGAGGGAGGTAGGGGGTTAGGTTAGGGAGGTTAGGGAGGTTGGGGTTGGGAGGTAGGGGGTTAGGTTAGGAGGTGAGGGGGTTAGGTTAGGGAGGTAGGGGGTTGGGATTAGGGAGGTAGGGGGTTAGGTTGGGGAGGTAGGGGTTGGTTGGGGAGGTGGGGGGTTAGGTTAGGGTGGGGGGTTGGGTTAGGGATGTGGGGGGGGTTAGGAGGTGAGGGGTTGGGTTAGGGAGGTGGGGGTTAAGTTAGGGAGGTAGGGGGTTAGGTTAGGGAGGTAGGGGGGTTAGGTTAGGGAGGTGACCACGGCTCTGTATCCCGTTCATAGCAGGTGTTAAAGTAGCCTACTTGACTACATCCTTGGTGAGTGTGAGGTAGGCTGACAGTTCTCGATGGTTTAAGTAGTCTAAGCTTTCTAGTAGCCTAAGTTATCTAGTCTAATCTAAGCTTTCTAGTCTAGCCTAAGCTTTCTATTCTCTTCTAAGCTTTCTCGTCTAGCCTAAGCCTTCTCGTCTAGTCTAAGCTTCCTATTCTCGTCTAAGCTTTCTAGTCTACAGTATCTAAAGTGAACTTCCGTACCTGAAGTGTTCTTACCTGTGCTCTGTCTACCCACTACAGGTGAACCATCATTAGTGACTCGAGGGAACATGGGCTCCTCAATACAGCCTCCCTGACAACAACGTATACACAACACACGAACTATAGTGTGAACGCCACGTGCACACCGCCACAACGAGTGCACAAGAACCGACAACAGTGTGAACGTACGTGTGTGTGGATGGGTGTGTGGATGTGTGTGTGTGTGTATAGTCACCACACGTAGAATAGCCATCAACCCCAGGAAAAGTAATTGCACATTGTTCCTAGGAGCTTGTGAGAGTGACTAGGTAGGTAGGTAGGTAGGTAGGTAGGTAGGTAGGTAGGTAGGTAGGTAGGTAGGTAGGTAAGTCCCTCTCTAGTTGTTTCCTCTCCCTTACCTCCCTCACACGTCAACTTAGGCATCGTAAAAGGACAAACTCACAAACATTTTAACATACGACCTGACGACAGCGTTTCCACCTAAGCTTCTGTTTCATGTCCACCGAAAATGTTATCTCTCAGCACCTGCAGGAGTTGACGTGGGTCCCTCCCCTAAACTTCCCATTTATACACGAGTCACGTATTCCTATATGACGGAGGGGGAAGGGGGGAAGGGGAGGGGAAAAGGGGGGAGGGAAGGGCGAAAGAGGGGGTAAAGGTGCATATCGCAGCACATGACGCTAACATTAATACCTACTCAATGACGTCATACTCCACACCCACTCCTCCCCTCACCTGACATGCATGACTCTGACGTCACTATATGCATGGCTCTGACGTCACTATATGCTTTACGATGCTAAGTTAATCAAAATGTCGTGTGGAGTCGATGAGCGATTAGTCAGGCGCTCAAGTGGGGAGACGTCAAGTTACAAGTATTAAAAAAGGTTTCTGTCGTGTTGGTAATATGGATAAGGTATTGGAAGTTAAAACCGAATTGTAACTTAAAGACGCAGGTTATAGTGAGTCAGGTGTCCTAAGGTTATAGTGAGTCAGGTGTCCTAAAGTTATAGTGAGTCAGGTGTCTTTAGGTTACAGTGAGTCAGGTGTCCTAAGGTTATAGTGAGTCAAGTGTCCTTAGGTTACAGTGAGTCAGGTGTCTTTAGGTTATAGTGAGTCAGGTGTCCTTAGGTTATAGTGAGTCAGGTGTCTTTAGGTTATAGTGAGTCAAGTGTCCTTAGGTTATAGTGAGTCAGGTGTCCTAAAGTTTCTAGTCCCTGGTGATCTCTTATAAGTGAGTCACCAAGGCAGCGACTCACGGCAAGACAGGTGACTAAAAGACAATCCAAGTCATGACTCCGAAAATCACTCCACGACCTTTTGATTAATGGCTCGATAATATTCCCTAACCTAACCTGACCTAACCCTTACTTGACCTGACCTGACCTAACCCTAACTTGACCTGACCTAACCCAATAACACCACAAAAGACCAAGTGATGAAACAGAACACGTGTGACAGGTGAGGTCCTTATCACCTGGCCTCCCCGGCACCATCAAAGAGACACACACACACACACCTGTTCTGCAGCACGATAGCACTCACCCGCGTCACCCACCACTCACCCACCACTCAGAAAAAACAATTAACCTCACACATGTGGTAACAGTTTAGGAACAACCTGTGCGTAATGACTTAACGACGCGCCTCAGGGTGATATATTTCCCCTTATCTGACGACAGACAACAGCATAGGTCGAGGGTTTTTGCGTCCATAAAGCAGATAAGGCGAGCGGGCGCCCTCACCACCTGGTCGTCTGGGGGTGAACAGGTGCTTTGAGGGACCCCAGGTAAGTTAGGTGTTGGGTGAAGGTGTGGTGGATGGCGGTGACGGAGTGAGCGCCCTCTAGTGACGTGTCTCATATCAGCAAGGATGTGGGACGAGGTAAAGTTAGCCAGGTATTACGAACACACTCCGTAACGTCAAGGAACTGCGTATAACCTTACAGAAAGACAACAACAAATATCTATCTATAAGCTGGACTAATCACTAACAATGTGGTAATGAGGTGGAACATTTTGGGTCCTCATCCATAATGGCTCGACCCTCTGATTGTCACCGACCCCACCAGGCTCTTGTATACCCTCGACAGGTGGTTCCTATGGCTGACCGGGAGACGAGAGTACATACAGTCAGTGCTACTTGCCTTCTTTGTCCTAAAAAAAAAAATCTAAGTATTATCACCCAGAGAATTAGCTGTAACCCCCCCCCCCACACACACACACATACAGTCTGATTTACAAACTTAAGTAGATACAAGTAGTGAATGAAGATTGATCCAGCCTTAATTATTCCAAAAGAAACGAGTAGGTGTTCCGGATATCTTTCATACATTCCTAAATTCATAAATGAACAAAACCATAACTGGATTACTACACGTGTCTACTATATCCAATTACAATCTTTTTTCTCAAACTATAAGAACATAAGAACATAAGAAAGTGGGATACTGCAGGAGGCCGACTGGCCCATACAGGGCAGATCCCTTTCACACCCATCCCAGCACTTCCATGTGCCTATCCAACTTCGTCTTGAAGCTCCCTAGCGTCCCCGATCCTACTATAGCACTCGGTAGTCTATTCCACATATCCACAACTCTATTACCAAACCAGTGCTTGCCTATATCCTTTCTGAATCGGAATTTATCTAATTTAAAGCCATTTGTTCTAGTTATTTCGTTATTACTGAGCTTCAGAACATCTTCCATTTTACCCTTGTTAATCCCACTTACCCACTTGTACACCTCTATCATATCTCCCCTAACTCTACGCCTCTCTAATGAATGTAAGCCTAAGCTTAGGTTCCCGTCAGGTGAGAGAGAGAGGAGAAGGTATAGGAAATGGTGGGTGATGGGAAGGTGTGACAGGGGGAGGAGAGAAGGAAGAGAGGTAAGGGTGACAAAATTATATGGACTAGTAGTTCTCAAAGGGTAATAGGTTTAAAAACATCAACTGGCAACACTGAGACTCTTCAAATATAGACTCATCCACACTACACTATCTCTACACTACACCCACTACACTATCATCTTCACTACACTCACTACACTATCATCTACACTACACTCACTTCACTATCATCTTCACTACACCCACTACACTATCATCTTCACTACACTCACTACACTATCGTCTACACTACACTCACTTCACTATCATCTTCACTACACCCACTACACTATCATCTTCACTACACCCACTACACTATCGTCTACACTACACTCACTTCACTATCATCTACACTACACCCACTACACTATCGTCTACACTACACTCACTTCACTATCATCTACACTACATCCACTACACTACCCTCTACACTACACCCACTACACTATCATCTTCACTACACTCACTACACTATCATCTTCACTACACTCACTACACTATCACCTACACTACACCCACTACACTATCATCTACACTACACCCACTACACTATCATCTTCACTACACCCACTACACTATCATCTTCACCACACCACTACACTATCATCTACACTACACCCACTACACTATCGTCTACAGTACACTAACATCTACACTACACTCACTACACTATCATCTTCACTACACCCACTACACTATCATCTTCACTACACTCACTACACTATCATCTACACTACACTCACTACACTATCATCTTCACTACACCCACTACACTATCATCTTCACTACACTCACTACACTATCATCTTCACTACACTCACTACACTATCATCTTCACTACACCCACTACACTAACATCTACACTACACTCACTACACTATCATCTTCACTACACCCACTACACTAACATCTACACTACACTCACTACACTATCATCTTCACTACACCCACTACACTAACATCTACACTACACTCACTACACTATCATCTTCACTACACTCACTACACTATCACTATTAGGCAGTAGCTAAACACACTACCTCTTACTACATTTTTTTTCTCCTTAAATTCCCCAGTTTAGTCCCCCGGTAATGAACGAGAATGGTCCAAAGTTAGATATGGGTGATCAATTTATAGAACGTTTGCTGAAGCGAGAAGCTGTACAAATTTTCCCAGGGTCGCTGATAAAAGAGTTGTAGGAAGACAAGTCCTGCGTGCCCCTAGGCTCTGGAGGATATGGAACATGCAATGTGGTGAACAGAGACGGCCACAGAGTAGTTCTGAAAACATTTAAAAGTAACACTGATCTCGATGATGTGTATTGTGAACTCAATGGGCTGATCAAGAATAAAGGGCCAGGGGTACAGAAATTAATTGGTTATTGCCCCTCAGAGAAAACTCTGATAACACGATATGGTGGTGATGCTTTGGCCCAGTATGGGTCGGATGTAGAACATAAAACAGTAAAAAAATCGGTCGCAATCTTGGAAGACGTGATGACAACAATATCCCAAATGTTAAAACGTCGCTGGTGTCACAACGACATCAAAGCAGAAAACATCTGTGTCAAGAAGATAAAAACTGATGAGCCACAAGTCACTCTCATTGACTTTGGTTTGTCGCGCAAAATAAGAACAGAAGTTTACGAGGACCAAGGCGAGAAGAAAGACTACCTACAACCACACTTGGCGCGAGAGATGCTCAGAGGGAAAAGCTGCTCTAAAGCATCTGAGGTTTATAGCCTAGGTCAGCTGGCTATTCAAGTTAGGCCCGGTGAAACATCATATTCGAAAAACTTCGATAAATGGATCATTAAAAGTTAAAACATCAAGCCGTAGCAAAGACCGTCCCTGGAACAAGGTTTGCGGCTCATACGGCAATTAAAAAGGAGACTGGGAAAAGAAAAAAACTGAACAGGTAAAAAAATATTATTACTAAATCAACATACTGTGAGCAGAGACTCAGTGTTTACCCTTGTGAAGAACAAGTACCGTTCACCACAAGCAGTCACACCACACACCTTGTGAAGGCTGCTGCCCCAACACACTAGAACCAACTTTTTCTGTGTAGCTGTAGCTGTAGTTGAAGCTCTTATTGTCCTATACGAAATGTAAACTTTATTTTACCTCACTATAACACATGGAGAACATTTTTTGTCATTTATAATAACATCACATCAGTTTTAGTGGGGGGGGGGGGGTATTGTACTGCAGGCTATCATAAAACTGTACTACTTCATAAAACAATTTCCCCTGTAAGCTTGTATTTCGGGAGCCAATCGGTTATTAAACCGTTATTTTGTACTGCTCCAGGACAGTTTCATATTTTATATTGTTAAAAGTTATGTTTCCCTAATGTCTTTACAGAACATTTAACTAAGCTAGTAACTAGTGCTATTATTACTATGTACAGTGTGTGGTGAGAATGAGTTATGTTTAGTCTTAAATATCGGTGTTGTATATAACAATTTTCGAACAATAAAATATAGTCCTGCATTTATGATTTTACTTTAAATTCTGTGGACCACAGCGCTGACTTATGTTGGCTTAGTACACCTGTGGCCGATCGCTGATTACTTGTACCAAGGTAGTGCACCACTGGTCGAGAGGGCAGGGTGTGTCTCAACTGAATAGCCGGCGTTAACAAGAAAGAAACACTCAGGTGCTACTTTACCCTTTAGTCCACAGGATTAATGAGAGAGAGAGAGAGAGAGAGAGAGAGAGAGAGAGAGAGAGAGAGAGAGAGAGAGAGAGAGAGAGAGAGAGAGAGAGAGAGAGAGAGAGAGAGAGAGAGAGAGAGAGAGAGAGAGAGAGACACACTTGGGTACTTTTTTTTTATTTATTGGGCACTCCCCTACATCCTTGTGTAAGGCGAAGCGCAGAAGCGTTTACAGCGCCCAACAGGGAAGCATGCTAAGTTCATGCTTGCCTTTATGTCTCATGAGTTAAGGGCGTAGAAGCCTGAAGAGTCAAGGGCGTAGAAGCCTGAAGAGTCAATGGTTTATGTCATCAAGTTATTGGAAGCTCCAACAACTTGTCCCTGAATACGAATTCGCAACTTTTCGATTTACACCGGGTACCTACTGTACTGCTAGGTGAACAGGGACTAATGGGGGCTAGGAAGTATGTCCAAACAACTTCCACCGGCCCGGGAATCGAACCCGTGACATCTCGCTTACGAGGCAAGAACGGTACCGAACACTTAGGTACTGTGGTAAAGACGATAAACTTCGTCACGTGGTTTTTACTCACAAAAAATACCTTAATTTATTTAACTCAAGAACTAACATAACCTAACCTAGTAGGCAGCAGGCAGCTACCAAACAGGGAGGTACTGGGATTTTCAGCCAGTCTAGACAGGTTATATCGACCAGTGAGTGAGGGACCCAAGGCGAGTGAGGGGCCCAGGGCGTGTGAGGGGCCCAAGGCGAGTGAGGGGTCCAGGGCGTGTGAGGGGCCCAAGGCGAGTGAGGGGCCCAGGGCGAGTGAGGGGCCCAGGGCGTGTGAGGGGCCCAGGGCGTGTGAGGGGCCCAGGGCGTGTGAGGGGCCCAAGGGCGTGTGTGAGGGGCCCAGGCGTGAGGGGCCCAGGGCGTGTGAGGGGCCCAGGGCGTGTGAGGGGCCCAAGGCAGTGGCCCAGGGCGTGTGTGAGGGGCCCAGGGCGTGGGGAGGGCCCAGGGCGTGTGAGGGGCCCAGGCGTGTGAGGGCCCAGGGCGTGTGAGGGGCCCAGGGCGTGTGGGGCAGGGCGTGTGGGAGCCCGCAGTGAGGGGCCCAGGGCGTGTGAGGGCCCAGGCGTGAGGGCCCAGGCGAGTGAGGGGCCCAGGGCGTGAGGGGCCCAGGCGAGTGGAGGGTATGAGGTCACTGGGGATGTACGGCAGGCAGACTCCCCCACCCACTCCCTCACCCTCCTCCCCCCCTCACCTCCTCCCCACCCTCCCTCACCCTCCTCGTGTTCACCTGACGAAGTGTATTAACGTCATCAGCTGCCGCCACCGCAGAGGTTTTTTGTCACGAAGTAATAAAGGTGTGAGCCGGTGTGCCGCCGCGATCAATACTCACCTGGCTGACCCTCCCACCTGATGTGTATATTCACGTGGGTGTGGGTCTTCCTCATCAACACTCGCCCACCTACTCACTCACACCCCAGACACGACCCCCAACCAACCCACACACCACTAGACACGACCCCAACCAACCCACACGCCACCAGACACGACCCCAACCAACCCACACACCCCAGACACGACCCCAACCAACCCACACACCACCAGACACGACCCCAACCAACCCACACACCACTAGACACGACCCCAACCAACCCCACACACCACCAGACACGACCCCAACCAACCCCACACCACCAGACACACCCAACCAACCCACACACCCCAGACACGACCCCAACCAACCCATACACCACCAGACACGACCCCAACCAACCCACACACCACCAGACACGACCACAACCAACCCACACACCACCAGACGACCCCAACCAACCCACACACCACCAGACACGACCCCAACCAACCCACACACCACCAGACACGACCCCAACCAACCCACACCACTAGACACGACCAACCAACCCACACACCACCAGACACGACCCCACCAACCCACACACCACCAGACACGACCCCAACCAACCCACACACCACCAGACACGACCACAACCAACCCACACACACCTAGACACGACCCCAACCAACCACACACCAGACACGACCCCAACCAACCCACACACACCCACCAGACACCCCCAACCAAACACACACCACCAGACACGACCCCAACCAACCCACACACCACCAGACACGACCCCAACCAAACACACCACCACGACCCCAACCAACCACACACCACTAGACACGACCCCAACCAACCCACACACCACCAGACACGACCCCAACCAACCCACACACCACTAGACACGACCCCAACCAACCCACACACCACCCAGACACGACCCCAACCAACCCACACACCCCAGACACGACCCCAACCAACTCACACACCACTAGACACGACCCCAACCAACTCACACACCACCAGACACGACACCAACCAACACACACCACCAGACACGACCCCAACCAACCCACACACCCCAGACACGACCCCAACCAACCCACACACCACCAGACACGACCCCAACCAACCCACACACCCCAGACACGACCCCAACCAACCCACACACCACCAGACACGACCCCAACCAACCCAGACACGACACCATCTATCGACATAAAATTCAATAAAGGGAACCGGCATCATAAAAGACCTCCTCGCCAACTCTAATTACAGGTGGGAGGCGCGGCTGACCCAGGTGACTCCTGACAGGTAAGGTAAGGAAGCAGCTTGAAGACACGTGTTGTTATTTTCATTTGTTTTGTCCTATTTATTGTATAATGTTTACAGTTAGGTTAGGTTATTAAGATGAAAACTACAAAAAAAAAAATCCTTAAACTTGAAACTGACCCAAACCAAACCAAACCTAAGCTAAGCTAAGCTAACCAAACCTAAGCTAAGCTAACCTAACCCTACCTAAAAACTCGTATTAAACATGAATTAAAAAACTGGAACTGGACAATAATAATACCCATTGTGAGTTTAGGTGGAATAACAGTGTTTATGCATCAGAGGGGGTGGGTGGGTAGGTGGGTAGGTAGGTGGGTAGGTAGGTGGGTAGGACAGCTGAGGGAGGATGAAAGAGAGGGGGGGGGGTAGAGGTGAGAGAGGAGGCAAGGCAGCTGAGGTGCTTCTCTTCTCCCATTTCGTGCACCAGCTGTGTCCGCCAATGCCTCCACACACTGCTAGGTCTTCCACACACACACACACACACACACACACACACACACACACACACACACACACACGTCTACTACAGTACCTGATAACCTTACCTATTCCTCCTCCTTTCCTTCTGTCTCTCTGTGTCTGTCTAGGTCTCTAAGTCCGTCTATCTATGAGTTTATGTTTTTGTTTGTTTACCTCTCGGACTGTCTATCTCCTATATCTACCTTCCATCCTGTGTGTTTACCTGTCAGTTCCCCGTCTAGACTCTGCCCGTCCACCTGTCTGAACGCTTTCTCCCGTCCCGTACCTTCCAACTCACCCAAAACTGTCGCTAACTGGGACGAGAAAAACACACGGCACACTAAACCATTTCCCCTCACCCACACCTTGATGATTTTACTTTATGTTACCTGGCTGGAATATACCTGTGATTAAGATCTTTCAACTTGGCATAAATGTTTTGCTCTCCTTATGGCCCAATGGATACCATCTTACCTGACCGGGCGACTTACCGGGCGACTTACCGGGAGTATTCTTGTGGAACGAAGTCGACACGGAACTTCACTGCGCCCTCTGTTGTTCCTTTATTTTTGTTCCCTATCCCGTATCATGTTTCTGTTGTTCCTTTATTTTTGTTCCCTATCCCGTATCATGTTTCCGAGTTGTCTGGGAGTTTGTTTAATAAGCCAATGGTTATAAATGTCGACGATAGCTGCCCAGCAACAACCGATAGACTCAGGTTGCAAGTCAAGTGTATGATAAGACAAGGGGAGAGTTGTAGACGTGTAAGATGATGCTACTTGACCTTGACCTCTGCTTGATACTTCCCCCATCAAGGTCACGTGTGTGTGTGTGTTTAACTGTCACATGTTCTCTGACCTTCTGTACAGGCTCTATTTAGATTGGTGTAGCCTCTCGTATTGTCATTGGTGGACCCTCTCGTGTTGTCATTGGTGGAGCCTGTAGTGCTGCCATTCACCTGCCACACCTTTATCACTTACCTGAGTCACACCTGTCCCTCACCTAACTTGGACCACACCTCCGTCACTCACCTGTAAAGAAAGAGAAACATCAATTACTATACAACACAACTACAGTGTACTTATATACTTCCCCTACACACACAACCCCTCCTCCATCCCCACAACACCCTCCCCCTATACACGCGCACACAACCCCCCCCCACCCCCAGACACACACGCACATCAATACTTTACCACACACCTTACCCTTACCCCCCAAAAAAAAAAAAATCACCTGGCACACAAAACACTGCGGTATTTTCACCCTCAGACCGCACCATGACGTCAACCAGAGTGACCTTCTATGACCTGAGAGGCACCACCAAACACCACCCACCAGTACCCAGACAGCCTCACACGCAGGGGGGCCTCGTAAAAGTGTTGGAGTCCCTGAATTCGTCCTGGACCCGACGTATGCTCACGGGGAAACATCTTTAATAACTCATATCTTTGTATCATAGCTGGATGATCGTCACACTTGAATCACAGCGACAGTAAAGTAGTGTGTGTGTGTGTGTGTGTGTGTGTGTGTGTGTGTGTGTGTGTGTGTGTGTGTGTTTGTGTCACGGTGAATATCTAACTAAGGAGCCTTCCGAGAACCCAGGATCAGGTATACGGAAGTCGGCGGCAACGTGTCTCGCTGAGGCCATAAATTCCAACTTCGCCAAAATTACCCCAAAATTCGCGAGACTTAATCCCTCCATTTACCTTAATCAGCCTTTACGACACGAGGGCTAATTACGAGAAGGCAAATTCTGGGTGAGTCGCGCAAAATACAGGAAGTGAGCGAAAATAAAGTGTTCCAACCTCCAGCACCAATGGCGAGGCGTCGACACAAGAGCAACTCACTATAATGGTAGATTTTGAGACACAGTAAAAGCATAAAGCGAGATATATTCCGAATCTGTATTTTGCTACATTTTATAATCTACACAGGTAAGAATCTTTACACCTGATTTAAAGTAGCAAAAGGATAAATTTATATTCTCAACTGTCGATCATTTTATCAACATAATTTCACACACACAGGTAAAAATAAAGTCAGGGAACCACCTTTTAATCATCCACCATTTAAAAAAAAATCTAATTTTTTTCCCAATTAATAAAAAATTCTCCCTTATTAATTAAAGCAACACCAAACCCTCATAATGCATTAATTAAAAACTTTAGAAACCCTTAGATTTTAGTGGAGTATGTATGAACGTTTATCATGCAATATTTTTTTTACAAGATGGGAATTTGCATCGTAAACTGGCATCAAGTTTGACCACGAACACAGGAGACCAGCACGATGTTACGTGCCGAGAAGTATAACATTAACAAAGAACAGAACAAAATTACAAATAAATACAAATAAAGTGGTAAAACAAACACACAACAATGGTAAAATTAATAACATAAAAACAGTTGAGTCATGAGTGGTTTACGAGACGCCTCCAGGCAAAAAGTTACCCAAACAAAGTTGTCAACAAACACAATGAAGAAGATGGAAGGAAGGAAGTCAACATGTGGGCGACGCTCTGAGCTAATGACCCACACAGACACGCCCACCTGTCATTCCCATCACAACACCCACATGACTCCTGTAAGTAACCCCCCCCCCCCCTCATTCTGGCCTGTCTATCATGTGTCTCAAAACTGACTAGGCCACGAGGGTCAGGTCAGGGGTCAGGGGTCAGGCAGCTGGCATCATCCTGACCTAACCCTCGCTGATTTACGACGTTTCCTCACAATTTATGTGTCGCCGGCTGTTACTGGGTCGTCACTCAATACCCTGGCAGAGACGTTAAGGGGGAGGGGGGTAGGGGAGAGGAAGAGAAGGGGGGTTAGTGGAAGGAAATGTAGGAGGGAAAGGTGGTTAGGGGAGATGAAATGTAGGATTAGCTTTGACACCCCCACCCCCCCCTTTCTCCCTCCCCTCAAATCTCTCACCTCCCCCCTTTCTTTCTGCTGGTGAAGAGAGATGGTATGGAGGGGGAGAATTAAACTGTTTACCACGGCCCCCTAAGTCCTCTCCACACCCCCTTCTGTCCTGTGGAGAGGTGGAGGAGTAAGAGGGAGTAATATGGGGTCTAACTAAGGAGCTTTCAATGGAGGTCAAATAGGTTTCTCCCCCTTTTTTTCTAGTTCCTGTAGACACATGGCGAGACTTAGGAGGGGGGAGGGGGGGGGGTTCTTCTACACTATCATCTCTCCCTCCTCCTTCCCTCACTCCCCCTAGAGAGAGGTAGAGCCAACTAGAATCCCTCCCCCCATCTATCCTCAATCTTAAGGTGAAATACGAAAAAGTAAAGAACTAGTATGAGAAGCTAAGGAGCCTATCCCCGCCTCACCCCACCCCTCTCCTCTCCTCCTTCACGACAATTAACCAACACTTACGAACAATAAAAAAAAATCCACCGTCGTCTTTATGGCGTCTGGACCTATAACTCTCAACCGTCATTCCCATTAGTGCACACATATATTAAATCCCAACACACCAGAGGCCAGGTATAGCAGCACGTCCCGACAGAGCAGCCAGGTACAGCAGCACGTCCCAACACAGCAGCACGTCCCGACAGAGCAGCCAGGTACAGCAGCACGTCCCAACACAGCAGCACGTCCCGACAGAGCAGCCAGGTACAGCAGTATTTCTGAGACAGAGCAGCCAGGTACAGTCCGCAATCAACGTCCAGACCAGCCAGTAGTCACGTTCTTTCACCTGACCAACACCATGAAAATCTTGTTCTACTGAGCTCTACACCCACTTCTACACCCCTCATACCCGCTACTACACCCCACACCTGCTACACACCCTCACACTCTCTACGTCCTCCCCTACACCCCCACCCTACATCAACATCTCACACACACACACACACACACCACACACACACACACACACACACACACACACACACACACACACACACACACACACACACACACACACACACACACACACACACACACACACACACACACACACACACACACACACACACACAGGAGTGGAATGCAATGTGTCCTGATATTTGGGACACGAGGAAGAGAAACAGATTTAGGTACAACAACAACAGGAAGACGCGGCTTAAGGACGAGGAGGAGTTAGGGGGAAGAAGTAGGGGGAGGAGCAGTTAGGGGAAGAGGAGGGGAGGAGTTCGGGAGGGGAAAGAGGATACAGAGAGGGAGGAAAGGAAAAAAAAAGAGATAGAGGAAGAAACTTAGGAAAATATACGGGAAAAAATAAAGGAAAATTAAAAGTACCTAGGACAGAATATATAACTATACACCCACACTACAACTTTTTTCCCCCACCACTACCACCTTTCTTCCCCACCACTACCACCATTCTTCCCCACCACCATTACCTCAATCTCCAGCTCTCACCGGGATTACACTACCCCCCCCCCCCTCACAATTATATGAAAACCACGATAAGTGTTCAATCGTTCCTGATGGTTGGGGCGATACTTAACCAATGTCTGATATACTCTGCTACAGTATACTCCTCTGATATACTCTGCTACAGTATACTCCTCTGATATACTGTCTTTCAAAACAAACAAGCAGTGACATGATTTTCTTTTCCCAGCGGACAGTAACTAGTTTATTGTGCACCCCAAATGAGATGACGTCACGTGTGGTAGTGGGGGGATGAGATGACGTCACGTGTGGTAGTGAGGGGGTGACAGGTCTCATCATCACCGGGAGTGTGTAGTAGTATTAGTGGTGGGGGTGATGGGAGGGGAGGGAGACGGGGGAGAGAAGGGGGATGGTGGAAGGGATGGGTGGTTGGCCCGGCCTGGGGGAAGAGCTGCCAGTGTCTGCTAAACTCTTCAACTTCCGTCTACGCCACCCCTCCGCCCACACCATAGTCAAGCCACACCATTCAAACCACATCCACACCTCTCACCAAAGTTAAACCGCATCCACACTACACCTCCAACCGTCCACACCCACCATTCAAACCACACCCCCGCCCACACCACACCCCGTACCACCCACCCACCACACTCTCACTACCTCATCACCACAGGAGTCAATATGAGTGTACACAGGGACTCAGCAGCTCAAGGCTTTCACTGAGCATTCTGTAGTTATTTACCAACTTGTCTCAACCAACACCCAGTACAGCTAGCCTGGATATGGTTACACCAAGGCCTTCAAATAATACTGAGTAAATACACTAAAAATCTGTGGTAATTTGGGTAATTTTCCTCCATTTTGTATTATTATTATTTTTATTATTGTTTTTTGTTTGGGGGGGGGCTGAAAGAGGTGGGGAGGGGGTGGGGGGGGGGTGTTTTTTTTGTAGAGAACGGAGGGGTGAAAGAAGATTAGAGGTGGGGAAGGAACTTATAGTTCTGAAATTGAAGAAGTTTAGGAGGTAAAAGAAGGTGGGCTGACCGCCTAGCTAAGCTAATAGTGTGTTAGGGTTGTGTCATGGGTTAGTTATTGTCTGTCGGTACAGGCACTAGACAGCTTACCCTGTCCCATTTATGAGTGTTTTAAGGGGCTTATTTCATATTCCGCCGACCCTACTGGCGGATGCTGGTCTAGGGAGGTTGTCTATTGCCTGGCCGTGTAGATCGCGGGTGGTAATGGACCTTTTGAGATTTGGACCACCTGTAATTTTAATATTTGAGTGGTGCTCATAGTATGAAGAGGTACTGCTGGGTAAGTTAATATCGGTGTAATAAATGATGTCACCAGGCGGAGTTTTATTTTCTCAGGAAGCACTTTAAAGCGGTATAGTTTTCTCAGCTCTCGGTGGGGTAGTGGGGTAGCGGTGGGGTGGAGTGGGGTAGCGGTGGGGTGGAAACGACTCAGACATACACAGCGAACAGGTCACTGTATAATACTAATTTTATCAATAATTGGAAGTATTTGTGGTCAACGGTGTAAAACAATACAAACAAACAAATTCATTACCACCACCAGGACAACGAACACAACCCCCAAGCAAGGCAGCGAGTGAGTGACGAGAGGGGAAAGGTCAACACTTACGAGTGACCACAACTACACCCACATCTGCTTCCAAACCTGGACTCAGCCACCACCAGTCACCAACGCCTGGGACATGAACCAGGAGACAGACGCACACCCTGGACTTCCTGAAGCCTTCAGGAGATCTTGACCTAAGTGATGTACTAGACTTTACCTGTAGCTCCAGAGTGACAATGTTAATCAATGGTGTGGGTGGATCCTGATGGTGGTGATGATTCCCCCACTGTCGCACCCTGCCTCCTTCCCTCACTCTCCAGTCCCCTTCCCCTGTCGCACCCTGCCCCCTCCCCTCACGCTCTAATCCCCTCCCCCCTGCCACACTAGTCTCTATCCCTCCTCAACCCATCCCACATCCCCCACCGCAGGAAGTATCACAGTCCAGTCGCTCCTCTGAGGGAATTTCCTGCCTCGTCACTAAGCAACACCTGGTGGGCTGCGTCAGGACGCTTCGGAGACTTAACTGTTCCTTGATTATTTCTTAGGGAGTTCTTTGTTCCTGCACGAAGGAGCGTCAAACCCTCCCTCCTGTGTACTTTCACGTAGCACAGAACCGTTCCTTCCCTCGTTTAAGACGGAGCAGTAACTCGCTCCAACTTTAAACTCAGGAGAACTGTTTCGTGCAATAAAATTTTCCTTGATGGAACACTGGTGCGTGAATGCGTGTCTGGACTGTTCGCCGACGATACATCAACCTCATTCTCAACACTGTTACAAAATCATGAAATTTATTACCACAGTATAAACCACTTCCTCATTTCTTCTTCTCACACAGCGTCATTCCCAGAGCCCCACCCTCACACCTATATGCTCTTCCTTGACTATATCAACCCTAGGCAGACTACCAATGTGTGTGTGTGTGTATGTGCGTCAGTCTCATATGCAACACACTATAAACCAGGAGTCATGCCTTCCTCTCACAGTTACAATAACGTAATAAAACTGTATGTACAATTTTCTCTCGCATGTCATCTACTTCCCCGTTCAAGTGGTAACAAAGGTCCCGTTAAGACTACTGGACACAACACAGTACCGAGCTGTGTGTGTGTGAGAGCATGAACTACCACACACACCGAACTACAGTATTTACCTTCTGACGGCGTTGTTGTTGTTGTCATAACCCGCCGCTCGTGGCTCGCCAGCGAAATAATCAATATCTACTCGAGGTTTCCCTGCCCTGTTAAGTGCTGTATAAAGCCAGGTAACCACATAACACCATAAGGTTATAGTAGCATCAAACTCTAAGGGATACACACGTTAAATTTTCCCCAACCAGTCTTACGAGGAGGTACAACCCCCTTCACTTGTGCGTTTACAGGAGCTCGCCATGTAAACATTCCACAAATCATTACACTGAGATATTTGTTTTAATATCGTGTTAGTTTGCTTTTGTCGAATGTAAACAAACACAGCCCTGCCATACTACACAAAACAAGAAGACCCCCTGTAAACATAATAGTGAAGGGGACTGACTGTACTACCCACTGAAACGACCTGAGGATAAACTAAAATCACTAAATGGCGTCGAATTACCATACAGACTTTACGGTAAATAGAAGTGTTCTCTCAGTCTTAGTCGCGGTAAATATTAATACGTTATGAAGTGGAAGGGGGGGGGGGATCATAAGAACATACGAATGGTGGAAACTGCAGCGGGCCTACTGCCCCATACTGGGCAGTCCCATTACACCCAACCCCTATTGCTCATATATCCATCCAACCTATGTTTGAAGCTATCCAGCGTATTCGAGTTAATGATGATGTTTGGTAACTTGTTCCACTCGTCCACTATTCTATTTCCAAACCAGTGTTTACCTATTTCGCGCCTAAATCTAAATTTGTCTAATTTAAAACCATTGTTACGAGTTCGCTCCTGGTTGGATAGTTTGAGTACCTTTGTTATGTCCCCTTTGTTTAGCCGACTTCCATTTATACACCTCTATCATATCGCCCCTCACTCTACGTCTCTCAAGGGAGTGCAAATTAAGATGCTTTAACCTGTCTCTGTACTCAAGGTTCCTAATGCCCGGGAGTAGTCTTGTCATTCTCCTCTGAATTCTTTCTAAGGATTATTAAGGGTGCAAGGCCAGTAAGGGAGACTAGGGAGGCTGGGAGTGTAGGGATGGTGGGAGTGTAGGGAGGGTGGGAGTGTAGGGAGGGTGAGAGTGTAAGGAGGGGGGAGTAGGTAGGAAGGTAAGGAGAGAGAGGGAGGTACTGACAGCGCCACAATCACGGAGACATAAACGCAATTAAGATCAAGGGTGCATAGATAAGGGAGGGAGGGAGGGAAGGTAGACGGGGAGGGAAGGGGGAGACAGTGTTACAATTAAGGGAGCGAAAGTAGTAAGGAAGGGTAGCGGGAAGGTATATATAATATCACAATGAAGGTCGCAACAGCAGTCAGGGAGAATAAGGGAGATGCAGGTACAGTACAATAATTAAGATGGTGACAGAGCCAGCCAGGTGTACCCAGTCCCTTCACACACACACACACACACACACACACACACACACACACACACCCCTCCAGTCGATGGTGTTAGCGTGGCGGTGGTCGTAGTGCAGGGTCGTCAGGCGAGCTACCGACACTAATCACAGCATCGAGCGAAGGTAAAAACTTTAATTAGCCGTCCCGCATCACGTGAGCCTCTTGGCATAGGGGCATTACTCTTGTGGAGAGGGGAGAGGAGGGGAGGCGAGAAGAGAGGGCACTATGTGGGTACGTAAAGGTTAATAACATGTTTACTTTCTTGATAACGATACAGTTATGTCGTCTCGGTGTCACTGTCCTGTCACCCGTGTCTCGGTGTCATTGTCCTGTCACCCGTGTCTCGGTGTCATTGTCCTGTCACCCCTGTCTCGGTGTCATTGTCCTGTCACCCGAGTCTTGATGTCATTGTCCTGTCACCCGTGTCTTGATGTCATTGTCCTGTCACCCGTGTCTTGATGTCATTGTCCTGTCACCCGTGTCTTGCTGTCATTATCCTGTCACCCGTGTCTTGATGTCATTGTCCTGTCACCCCTGTCTCGGTGTCATTGTCCTGTCACCCCTGTCTTGATGTCACTGTCCTGTCACCCCTGTCTTGATGTCACTGTCCTGTCACCCCTATCTCGGTGTCACCCTCCTGTCACCCCTGTCTTGATGTCATTGTCCTGTCACCCCTGTCTCGGTGTCACTGTCCTGTCACCCCTGTCTTGGTGTCACTGTCCTGTCACCCCTGTCTTGGTGTCACTCTCCTGTCACCCTTTACGGTCTGTGACACCTGTAAAAAAGATCTACGGCACCTGTAATTACAATATGTGACACTTGTAATACTAACCTCACACCTGTAATACTAATATGACACCTGTAATTACGATGTGACACCTGCACTGGTAAGGGAATCATGTTGGAAAATAACTCATTCGCAAATACTAAAGACGTAAATATAATAAACAAAACTCAATTTCCTCGTTGTAAAAGATAAAAAAAAATATAATCACAGACTTTTGTTTCATCCAGCCTGTTATCTTCACTATCTTCTGTTTCATCCAGCCTGTTATCTTCACTATCTTCTATGTATCATCCAGCCTGTTATCTTGAATATCTTGTTTCATCCAGCCTGTTATCTTGAAAATCTTGTTTCATCCAGCCTGTTATCTTCACTACCTTCTGTTTCATCCAGCCTGTTATCTTCACTATCTTCTATGTTTCATCCAGCCTGTTATCTTGAATATCTTGTTTCATCCAGCCTGTTATCTTCACTACCTTCTGTTTCATCCAGCCTGTTATCTTCACTACCTTCTGTTTCATCCAGCCTGTTATCTTCACTACCTTCTGTTTCATCCAGCCTGTTATCACTACCTTCTGTTTCATCAGCCTGTTACCTTCACTACCTTCTATGTTACATCCATCCTGTTATCTTGAATATCTTGTTTCATCCAGCCTGTTACCTTCACTACCTTCTGTTTCATCCAGCCTGTTATCTTGAATATCTTGTTTCATCCAGCCTGTTATCTTCACTACCTTATGTTTCATCCATCCTGTTATCTTGAATATCTTGTTTCATCCAGCCTGTTATCTTCACTACCTTCTGTTTCATCCAGCCTGTTATCTTCACTACCTTCTATGTTTCATCCAGCCTGTTATCTTGAATATCTTGTTTCATCCAGCCTGTTACCTTCACTACCTTCTGTTTCATCCAGCCTGTTATCTTGAATATCTTGTTTCATCCAGCCTGTTATCTTCACTACCTTCTGTTTCATCCATCCTGTTATCTTGAATATCTTTTCAACCAGCCTGTTATCTTCACTACCTTCTGTTTCATCCATCCTGTTATCTTGAATATCTTGTTTCATCCAGCCTGTTATCTTCACTACCTTCTGTTTCATCCAGCCTGTTATCTTCACTACCTTCTATGTTACATCCAGCCTGTTATCTTGAATATCTTAGTTTCATCCAGCCTTATTATCTTCATCATTTCATGTTTCATCCAGCCTGTTATCTTCTTACTACCTTTCCGTTTCATCCAGCCTGTTACCTTTCACTACCTTCTATGTTTCATCCAGCCCTGTTATCTTGAATATCTTGTTTCATCCAGCCTGTTATCTTTTACTACCTTCTGTTTCATCCAGCCTATTACCTTCACTACCTTTCTATGTTTCATCCAGCTCGTTACCTTTCACTACCTTCTATGTTTCATCCAGCTCATGTTACCTTTCACTACCTTTCTATGTTTCATCCAGTTTGTTACCTTCACTACCTTCTATGTTTCATCCAGCCTGTTACCTTCACTACCTTCTATGTTTCATCCAGCCTGTTACCTTCACTACCTTCTATGTTTCATCCAGCCTGTTATCTTCACTACCTTCTATGTTACATCCAGCCTGTTATCCTTGTTTCATCCAGCCTGTTATCTTCACTACCTTCTATGTTTCATCCAGCCTGTTATCTTCACTACCTTCTATGTTTCATCCAGCCTGTTACCTTCACTACCTTCTGTTTCATCCAGCCTGTTATCTTCACTACCTTCTGTTTCATCCAGCCTGTTATCTTCACTACCTTCTGTTTCATCCAGCCTGTTATCTTCACTACCTTCTGTTTCATCCAGCCTGTTATCTTCACTACCTTCTATGTTACATCCAGCCTGTTATCTTGAATATTTTGTTTCATCCAGCCTGTTATCTTCACTACCTTCTGTTTCATCCAGCCTGTTACCGTCACTACCTTCTGTTTCATCCAGCCTGTTACCTTCACTACCTTCTGTTTCATCCAGCCTGTTACCTTCACTACCTTCTGTTTCATCCAGCCTGTTACCTTCACTACCTTCTGTTTCATCCATCTCTTATCCTTGGTGGCATCAATAGCTCAGCCAGGTAGGGTACTGTACCTCTTATCACCTCACTAGGCACCAACACCTCTTACAACAGTTAGAATCCAACCTGATTATATTGATACTTAATGCCCTACAGTATGACGAGGTAAAAAAAAACTCATAGAAAAAATAATTTATAGTTCGCTAACATGCTCACCAGAAAGTGGACTTTCGTGTTTGTGGTGGGATGGGTAATGATTTTCTGGGTAAGGGAGCGGAAAACCTAACTACAAACTCACCTGACCATGATGGAGGTACAGGTCAAATAGGCCGTCAAAGACCGATATTAAAACGAAAGTTACCTCAAGTTCTTCTTAAGAGTTCTTCACAAAATTTTTCCCAAATGGTTAACAAAACCCCAGCTGAACTCAGAAAAAATCCTACCACTCTCAACAATAGATGGCGGATTCTATGAACACGTGCCTGTGCTTCGGGATGTAGTCTGCATAACTAGATTAGAAAATAAACAAAAATTGATGCAGTCCGCCCTTAAGGATGATGGGGTGGCCCCAAAGCCCGAGCCGCCCCTCCCCTGGGTGACCTCCGTCATTGGAGGCTTCCTGCTACACGCATTCACCGTTTCCCTCATATTACACTTATATTCCCATAAAAGGAACAACAAAAGTTTAGACCGCCAACTGGCTGAATGCGAGGAGGAGGAGGAGGAGGACAGTGGATCTCCTCCCGCCACCGGTGAAGAGGAGAGCGAGTCCTCTCCTCCCGCCACCGGCGGAGAGGAGTACAGCGAGACCTGTCCTCCCGCCACCGGCGGAGAGGAGTACAGCGAGACCTGTCCTCCTGCCACCGGCGGAGAGGAGTACAGCGAGACCTGTCCTCCTGCCACCGGCGGAGAGGAGTACACGAGACCTGTCCTCCCGCCACCGGCGGAGAGGAGTACAGCGAGACCTGTCCTCCCGCCACCGGCGGAGAGGAGTATAGCGAGACATGTCCTCCTGCCACCGGCGGAGAGGAGTACAGCGAGACCTGTCCTCCCGCCACCGGCGGAGAGGAGTACAGCGAGACCTGTCCTCCCGCCACCGGCGGAGAGGAGTACAGCGAGACCTGTCCTCCTGCCACCGGTGGAGAGAGGGAGGCTAGGCGACTCTGTCTCTTCCCGCTACCTACCCCATCAGAGGAGAGGAGGTGGTGAAGCAGAGGGAGGAGTGGTAGTGGCGCAGGAGAAAAGGAGGAGGAGGAATATCCTTCCAGCTACGTACCTCCTGGCGGAGAGGTGGGAGGAGGTGAGAAAGGAGGGAGTAGGTGGTGGGGAGAGAGGGAAACGTTGGCAGACAATGCCTGGTCACCTACCTCACCGGCAGGGAGGGAGGGTAAGTGGAAAAGAGGGTAGCCAGCGGGAAGATGGGAAGAAGTGGTGGGGTAGAGCGGAAAACGTTGACAGACAATTTCTTCCCGTCACCCACCCTCACCGGCAGGGAGGGAGGGTAAGTGGAAAAGAGGCAGTGCTTAAAGCGGGGAAGAGCGGGAAGAAGTGGTGGGGTGAGCTGAAAACGTTGACAGACAATTTTTCCTGTCACCTACTCACCGGCAGGGAGGGAGGGTAAGTGGAAAAGAGGGAGGCAATGGGGAAGAGCGGGAAGAAGTGGCAGTAGAAAGGGAAACGTTGACAGACAATTTTTCCTGTCACCTACCTCACCGGCAGGGAGGGAGGGTAAGTGAAAAGAGGGTGGAAGCAGCGGGAAGAGCGGGAAGAAGTGGTGGGGTAGAGCGGAAAAACGTGTTGACAGACAATTTCTTCCCGTCACCTACCTCACCGGCAGGAGGGAGGGTAAGTGGAAAAGAGGGAGGCAATGGGGAAGAGCGGGAAGAAGTGGCGGGTAGACAGAAGAATGGCGAACGGCACAGCGATCCTGTCACCTACCTGGAACGCTTAGGGGAGGAGCGAGGGAAATGGAACCCACCCAGATATTGATGAAGATGGCGTGAGGGAGTGTGGTGCATGACTGAAATGTCGTTCAAGTGAAAATAAACCGAAGAAACAAAAATAAACCCACTTTGTGAACCAGTTCTTCCTATCTCCCTCCTAAACCTAAACTTATCCAACTTAAATCCGTTGTTACGAGTCCCATCCTAAGCCTGGATATTATAAAAAACTTTATCTATATCCCCTTTATTGATTCCTTTCACCCACTTAAATACATTTCTATCATATCTCCTCGCACTCATCGTCTTTCTAGGAATGCAAGTGTTAAGCTTCTTTTTAACCTATCTCGTATTATGGGCTAGTTTCCTAAGTCCCGAATCATTTTCGTCACTTTCGCTCCACCGACTCTAGTGAATTGATATCCATTCTATAATAAGGGCACCAGAACTGAACACATAATCGAGGTGCGGCCTGACTAATGCAAGATATAGCTGCAATATGACCTCCGCACTCTTATTACTTACACTTCTAGATATAAACCTAATACTCTGTTTGCCTTTATTTCGAACATTAACGCACTGTTTTCTAGGCCGTGTGTCCGCTTTTGCTAAGTACCCTATGTCTTTCTTACAAGTTGACTTCTCTAGGTTGATGTTGTTAAGGCTGTATACAGTGACAGTATTTGTTCTTTCCAATATTTCAAGTATGCTGCACCTAAGCTGGTGTTGAATATCATTTGCCATTTTTCTGACCCCACCCCTGCAGTTTATTTAGATCCTCCTGTAGTGCATTTGCATTCAGCCCTGAACAATTAATCTGTCGCCCATTTTAAGTCATATAATAACTATCAAGTGACTCCTTCCTTTATCCCTGCCTCGTGTTTACATTATGTGGCAACCTATTCACGCCCTGGAGAGCTGACGGGCAAAAATTTTCATTACAGCTCTATAATCATGACTTTCCTAGCTCTCCCATTCGTTGCCATTTGTTGATTATATCCGTTTCATTAATCTGTTCCTATTTTCACGGTCCTTCTCTTCTGACCGCCTTGGCACCTGTTCCTACATTTTACATCGCGGCCTAAAATTCGCCCTTATGTGGCATTGCCATTCAACATCACATTAGATTTCATTCCACGTATTTCTCCTCGCCTTCAACTGGCTTTTGTGACGAGTTTATAAAAGTTCTTTTTCTTCATCACATGATTGTCAAGCGGAATTTCTTACAATCTACTTTAACTTGTGCCTTTATCATCTCTTACTTCCCCGTCAATCCTTCAATTTCACTCTCATCTCTTTCTTCCTTCTCATTCCTTCCTTCCTTCCTTTTTTCATTCTTCTTCCTTCCTCTCCTTTCATTCCTTCTTTTCTTCCTTCTCTTCCTTGCCCTATGAAGGGGCTGCAATCTCAAATAGTAGACACCTTAGTAGCCCTTCAGGTAGCTCTAGCTTCAACTCTAACCCCTGCAAGCGGCTTTAACTCCTCAGTAGCCCCCAGCCCGTTTTTTTTTACAGTCTGGGAGTGAGGGGGGTACTACGACCCACCACTAAGGAGACCCAACAGCTATTGTCAGAGTGTGGGGGTTGGGGTAGAGGGGTGATAAGGAGTGGTGGGAGGGAGGGGTCATACACACTCCTCCCTACCTCCTCCTCCCCACAGGTGAAAAATAGTATGGAGGCGAGCTGTAGGTAGGGTGAAGGGCAACTGGCGAGGTGGGTGGAGACGAGCCCTAAAAGTAGGATGAGGGGCAAGGGGTGGCGGAGGATGGTTGAGAGGGAGGAGATGGAGATGTCACAAATAGGGAGGGGACTTGTCACTCCGGGAAGGTGAGTAATGAGAGTGCCGGAAGAAAAATACTAATACTACTACTACTACTACTACTACTACTACTACTACTAATAATAATAATAATAATACACACAATAATAGGTCCGAGAGATTCATATTTGCTCTATAACTTGCCGGTAAGACGTCACAAAAGGGTGAACATCTCCTTATTTTTTTATTTCTAAGTCAAATTACATAAGAAGTTATTTCCTTTTTATTCATTGTACGGTTCGTCATCACCCGTTAAAGTGAAATTGGGAAAAGCAAAATACACCGGTATACTGTATTAGGCCAATAATTAAATATAAAATGTCATCCATGAAATGTTAAAATAAATGTATATACCGAATAATTTAATATATCAAATCTTAAATGGGGTAGAGATTACATAAGACAGTAAAGCCGACAAATATGCCCCCAACTTGACACAAATGTTCCAAGAGTAACAGAGGCCTGACTGCCCGGGAGGCGCCCAGACGACTGGCACGGTGTGCGGAGAGGTAGGAGGTCCGCCCAGGTATTCGATTCGTCAACAAAGGAGAGCGGTGGACAGCCCTGTGGGTCCCAGATGGCTGTTCAGCGACCTGCGCTGCCTGCTGGCACTAGTGGTGCGCAACCATGCGGTAGTTCATCGACACAGGCAAACACTTTGCCTTCCAAAACAGATTTCTACAATCGCATAATGTCAACAAATCTAAAATTTGCAGGTAGTCGACAAATTCACATAGCATTATAATTAGAGTAAATCAAACTACCAGTAGAAGCAGTGGCTCTAGCACACGTATACAGGTAGACCAACCAAGAAATACAAATATAACCCCATCTCTCTCCACACCAATGGATAACAAAGACAACCATCCTACAGACTTGTTACTCCAGGTGATTTAGTGCATGATAAACGTCCAGAGAGGATCACCGTTAACCACCACCATCACTCCCACCTTCTGTTTCATCCATCCTGTTATCTTGAATATCTTGGTTTCATCCAGCCTGTTATCATCTTCACTACCTTTTTGTTTCATCCATCCTGTTATCTTGAATATCTTGTTTCATCCAGCCTGCTACCTTACCTACCTTCTGTTTCATCCAGCCTGTTATCTTACTCACTTATGTTGCACATCCAGCCTGTTATCTTCACTACCTTCTATGCTTCCATCCAGCCTGTTATCTTCACTACCTTCCGTTTCATCCAGCCTGTTACCTCACTACCTTCTGTTTCATCCAGCCTGTTATCTTTGAATATCTTGTTTCATCTAAGCAGCCTGTTATCTTCACTACCTTCTATGTTTCATCCAGCCTGTTACCTTCACTACCTTCTATGTTTCCCATCCAGCCTGTTCTTCACGACCTTCTATGCTCATCCAGCCTGTTATCTTTACTACCTTCTATGTTTCATCCAGCCTGTTAGCTATCTTCACGACCTTCTATGTTTCATCCAGCCTGATATCTTCACTACCTTCTATGTTCTTATCCAGCCTATCTTCACGACCTTCTATGTTACATCCAGCCTGTTACCTTCACTACCTTTTGTGTTACATCCAGCCTGTTATCTTGAATATCTTGTCATCCAGCCTGTTAATACTCAATACCTTCTATGTTTCCCCATCCAGCCTCGTTACCTTCACTATCTTCTATGTTTCCATCCAGCCTGTTATTTTCACTACCTTCTGCTCTTCAACCAGCCTGTTATCTCACTACCTCTATATGCTCTCATCCATCCTGTTATCTTGAATATCTTGTTTCATCCAGCCTGCCATCTTCACTACCTTCTGCTCTGTTTCAGCCTGTTACCTTCACTACCTCTGCCTCCCCATCCAGCCTGTTACCTTCACTACCTTCTGCTCCCCATCCAGCCTGCCATCTCACTCACCTCTATGTTTCATCCAGCCTGTTACCATCACTACCTTCTATGTTTCATCCAGCCTGTTATCTCTTGAATCATCTTGTTTCATCCAGCCTGTTATCTTCACTACCTTCTATGTTTCATCCAGCCTGTTATCTTCACTACCTCTATGTTTCATCCAGCCTGTTACCTTCACTACCTTCTGTTTCATCCAGCCTGTTATCTTCACTCACCTTCTGCTTCATCCAGCCTGTTATCTTCACTACCTTCTGTTTCATCCAGCCTGGGCTATCTTCTACTACCTCTGTTTCATCCAGCCTGTTATCTTCACTACCTCTATGTTGCCAAGCATCCAACCTGTTATCTTGAATATCTTGTTTCATCCAGCCTGCCATCTTCACTCACCTTCTGCTCTTCATCCAGCCTGTTACCCTTCACTACTTCTGTTTCATCCAGCCTGTTACCTTCACTACCTTCTGTTTCATCCAGCCTGTTACCTTCACTACCTTCT
>NW_024718861.1:0-19956 GCF_018991925.1 Homarus americanus
TTATCCTTAAGTTTTGTGAATCACTATTTACAGTTTTTCTTAAAGGGTGACTTAAGTTATGGTCACACGATCCCTTTGATGAGCAATTAATTTGGAGCAAGAAATTACGAGTAATTTCTTCCAAATGTGGTCACACGAGTTGCTCTTGGTTCAGTTACTAGAGCAAGAAAAAAAAGTTAACGCCGCTGTGCGAGTAGAAGGGAGACGGAACATCACAACAACAATGCAGACGACGCAGCAGCTATCCTTGGTATTATTGTTATTATTCAAAAGAAATGAGAGAAAGCGAAGAAAAACTATTGGGGACTCGTAAGTGGCTGGCGAGGAGGAGGAACGAGTGTTTAATATAGACTGGTTCAACTATCGTAGTTACAGTAAGGAGGGTTGTTAGTGTGTGGAGAATGACCGGCTGTATGGGCTTGTGTTTTGTAAACAAACACGCCAAAACACCACCCAAATAATAAACTCAGTGTGTCGTAAAAAACTGTTTGTGCATTTTATACATAATATTATTGATCTATGTTATATATAGCCAAGGTAAATACTCGATAAATAAGCTTCGTGTCATTAAATATGGTATTAACCGGGTTTTGAACCGATAATCTTGCTCGAAATAGTCAAGAAATTGACTATCACGATTGTCAATAAAATGCTTCAAAAACTTGCTCGAATTTCTCGAAAATTGCTCGAAATAACTTTCCGGCAAGAAATTGCTAAAAAAAAATGCGCCCATGTGACCAGTGCTTTAAGAATTGTATGATATCCTCATGGCAATGGAAACACACACACACACACACACTCACCCCATACACAGTCACACACTCACCATGCACAATCACACACACCCATACACACACCGTACATGCACAAACCATACACACACATACACACACACACACGATCACACACACCATACATACACACACCATACACATACACACACCATACACACATACACAAACACACACACACACACCATGCACACACCATACAAACAAACAAACACACACCATATACACACACACACACACACACAATGCACACACACACACCATGCACACTCACACACACACACACCATGCACACTCACACCATGCACACACACACACTAATTGTTTTAATTTAGCTCTTGGAACTCTTAAGTGGCAGCGCTTGATGTAAACACTTCTTGGCATTTTCTGTTTATCTAGTAGCAGGTATACACACAGATGTAATATGAGAAAATAAATTATGAATTCTGTCCAGGGAAGTGTTGTGAATATGACCTTGAGATAACACTTGTGTTAAGTGTGAATTTCCCTGTCTAGTGATATGTCCAACTTCTACTCTGGGCCGCGAGACAGTGGTAGTGATTACAGATTGCCCACGAGGGGGCTAGTTTATTGGGCACCCCCTTACATCCTGTGCAAGGTGAAGCGCAGAAGCGTTTACAGTGCCCAACTGGGAAGCATGCGGAGTTCATGCTTGCCTTTATGACTCATGCATTAAGGGCGTAAAAGGCCTGAAGGGTCATGGGTTTTGTCAGCAAGTTACATAAAGTGACAATGATGAGTGTGTGGGGGGAAAATTCCCAGTACAATTTATCTGTTTATGGCAAAGTGTGGCAGGTCCCTATTAATGTGAGCGGTGTTTACTGAATCAGCTGACCCTGGCTCGACCTTTTGAGAGACGCAAGCCAAGTGATCTAAGAGTCGTGAATAACATGGTGAATTACTTGGTGTTATTCATTTGGGTGAATATTTGTATAAATCAAAGGTGCTGTCACACACACACACACACACCATACGTGGCACACCACCAACACACAGTTTCTGAGAAGGAGTTTGAGATTGTATTTAACGAAGTCTTAACTGGGAAAATGTTGTATGGCTTTTGTTATGGGGTAAGTTCTGGCGTGAACATTAAGACTATTTTCATAATTTTTTGTAACTAATATTTTTATCTGCCTGGTACAATTATTTATTAATTTGTATTGTAAGTTATGTCTTGATAGTCGATGTAATGTAACAATTTATTTTTTGTGTTAATGTTCATATAGATTGGTTCAGTGTTGTGGCTCTGACTCGTCAACGATGTTAATAAGCTCTTGAGTACATACTGCTGGTGAAACTATGTTATATTAACAACACGACAGACAAGTACTATAATACCTTAACATTTAACAATAATTCAGCCTTAATTTAATTTTTTCACCAACTTAAGACACATAACCCAGAAGGAAGTAAGGCGGGCAACATAACGCGGGATATCGTGGCTTCACTAAGTGCAAATTATGGAACTTGAGGTAACACATTATGGGAAAATGCGAGCCCTGCTAAGTGGTTCTCCTCAACATGGACGCAAACATCAGATGGACAAAGAAACAGAAGAACCCCGGATATACATTCATTTATTCTACAAAAAAGTTACGTAAACGAGCGTTAAATACGTTTAAGTAATCACAGTTTTTGAAGCTGAAGTCGAGATATTAGAAGATGAAGAAGACTTTAGCATATCAGTATACCCCACGACCGGCGCCAGGATGTTAAGTGTGCCATCAGGGTATATTAGCGCTGAGAGACGGGTGCTATCGTGGTATATTAGCACACCTTCACCCTGAATGGTATATCAAAAAGTACAGGATTTACTTCACAGATATTTAGTTATATCTATCGGTATATTATATAAATTATATCAATATATCTGTGTATACCAAATATGGCATCAGAGTATATCACCGTTTGCCATCATATTCTCTAAATAACCTCAAAGTATACCCCCGAATTTTTAATATCATACACTATAAATGACACTGTAGTATGTTAGTATATAATCAGGGTATAACATAAATAATATCAGCATTGTTTAGAATATCATATATATTAAGCGTGAGGAATGGATGTATATGATTCAATATATCACAGTTACATAAAGCGGTATGTCAGCTCATCAGCATATCACTAGAATGACATCAGAGTATAGGACACTATACTCCAATAAATACTGTCAGGTATCTAAGTATATCAGGGTAATCACTGAGAAGTGTCAGAACATATCAGCATATTCCTTGACTGGTAACAAAGCATATCAACGAGCGTTAAATACGTTTAAGTAATCACAGTTTACGAAGCTGAAGTCGAGATATTAGAAGATGAAGAAGACTTTAGCATATCAGTATACCCCACGACCGGCGCCAGGATGTTAAGTGTGCCATCAGGGTATATTTGCGCTGAGAGACGGGTGCTATCGTGGTATATTAGCATACCTTCACCCTGAATGGTATATCAAAAAGTACAGGATTTACTTCACAGATATTTAGTTATATCTATGGGTATATTATATAAATTATATCAATATATCTGTGTATACCAAATATGGCATCAGAGTATATCACCGTTTGCCATCATATTCTCTAAATAACCTCAAAGTATACCCCCGAATGTTTAATATCATACACTATAAATGACACTGTAGTATTTTAGTATATAATCAGGGTATAACATAAATAATATCAGCATTGTTTAGAATATCATATATATTAAGCGTGAAGAATGGATGTATATGATTCAATATATCACAGTTACATAAAGCGGTATGTCAGCTCATCAGCATATCACTAGAATGACATCAGAGTATAGGACACTATACTCCAATAAATACTGTCAGGTATCTAAGTGTATCAGGGTAATCACTGAGAAGTGTCAGAACATATCAGCATATTCCTTGACTGGTAACAAAGCATATCAACATACTCAAAGTATAATCAATGTCTCCGGAATAAACAAGCCAGTGACAGCAGCATATATTTCTGAAAATCAGCTGTGAAATATGTTCAGAACAGCCCAAAGTATACTATAATGCTAAGCAACATTTGAAATATACCAGTATACTTCTTAACAGTCAGGGAACGTATCATTATACAGATTAGTGTCCTCGAAGCAGATCAACTTGTCTCCTGCTTTCTGGGGACCCATTAGTGGCATATCAGTATATCCAAAGAGACACATCGGAGTATATTACCATATATCCCAAGTGCCATGAAGGGATATCAACATACCTGAGTATATTAACTAGCTCTCATAGTCTTCCACTCTCTCTTAGATCCATCAGAATATGTTAGCATATCACCCTATCTTCTGAAGGTCCAGTTTACCTTGTTCCGAAAGTATGTCGAAGCATACTAACAGATCCCCTGAATGCCTTGAGAACATATCAGTATACTTCTAGGTTAATTCATATCATATCAGTATATCCCCTGAATCTAAGGTATAGCTAACCTCATTTCAAATTATTATTAGAGTATGTTAACATATTTCCTTAGAAGCATACCAGCATATCTCTTATGTCATTACAGTCAACCAGTATACGCTCAGAGATAGATGCAAGCATATCAGGGTATATTAGCATACCCTGTAAGAGAGATATGAGCCTAACTACATAACCAAGTATATCAGCATACCCCATATGCTCTTATAGTACATCAGCACACCCTCTGAGAGACAGAACCATACCAACATATCAGAACATATTAGTATATCCTTTAGAGTGATATGAACATAATGGCATATCAGATGACAAGAGTATATCAGCATAGTCTTTGAGGAGCATATCAGACCAACCTAGCATAAGCTCTTTAAGATAGATGGGAGCATATCTTAAATAGACTGGAACATACCAGAGCATATTAGCATATTAGCATATTAGCAAGGTGAGGAGGGGGAGGAGGAGGCAGGTGTCCACCGACCAGGTATGCCGATAGTCTGGTGATAATGTGGGTAAAACTGGTGTGTGTGTGTGTGTGTGTGTGTGTGTGTGTGTGTGTGTGTGTGTGTGTGTGTGTTCGTTCTCATGTTTATGTCTTGTAAGGTATGTGTCACCTAGCCGGCCATTTTGTTTACATTTTTCGGTCGCTCTAAAATACCATTAAAACAATATTGAGTATAAACGTTTGGCTCAACTGATGATCTCAAACATGTCCCAACTTTTTTTTGCCTCAACTCCACATTCTGTAACTCATTTAGGTAGATGTCCCTCACTACACATACACTGGACTATGTGTAATGTTGCAGCTAATGTGTTATCAAGATATTGCACATTATAAGTTCATGTGTGGTCATTATTATATCAAACGGAGGAATTTTAAAGAGCTATTACACCACCTGTATCATTAGTTGTCGCCAGGTGAAGGAATGTTTAGGTAGATTATATTTTATTTACTGTAATTAAAGTTTCAATACCTAAGACGTTTCACTATAAGAGTCTTTCAACCTCAGGTAAGGTCTAAAGACTTTCTACTCTAGGTCTTACACCCTGGAGTAGCTGTATCGTCCACATAGGTAATTACTCCACAAGGAACTACAAGTTACACCTTGATGTAATACTTCATTTATTGCCAAACTTTATAGGGAAATATTTTTTCACAAATAATTTCAAGTTACAATTTCACCTAACAAGTCACATTACAAACGTTCCTTCGGCTTAGAGTTAAACTTTGCAATGTCAAGATATTTTTTTCACTGCAGAGGAAAGTATGCGTCATCACCACCACACACACACACACAAAGACAAAACTCCTGTATCCAGATTCTCAAAAGTTTATAAATTAAATTCTTCCCTAAAATTAAACAGACAATACATCTATTTATCATAGAGTATGTGAACAATATCGACGCCATATTGGTTACCATCTTTGAGTTATATAATTAGTTAGCTTCATAGTGTTAATTATTTAGTTAAAAAGGAAAAATAATCTACTAGTGTGTGTTGTGACCAAAATATATCAACATTGTATTTACTTTCTCCTCCAGGGGGCACTAAGTCTAGAAAAATGACACAATTGACATCTACATAAAGTGACTGATCAAGGGTAGATATTGGCTACCTTTTGTGTTACTTTGAGGTCGTAAGAAAACACAGAGCTGCTCTTAAGGATGTTTACCACAATACACCTTAACCAGTTTCTCATTCACTAAGGTCAAACAATAAATCTGGTTCACAAGATACACCGTAAATTTTATTAGAAATTTTATTTGAATACAATAATCAATTACTGTATTATTGTATTGAGGCGAATAGTCTTATGGTGTTAAGATGTGTTCTTAAGCCACGAAGGTAAACAAAAGGCATTCAATATCTGCCTTGGTTGACGATGATCTGTAGACGTTAGCAAGTCCTCCTCCTCCTGCTCTCGAGTAAGGTAAGGAAGGTCTCACCTGACCAAAATTGTTAATTAAGATAGATTACCTGAAGATTAACCCTCCCAGCTTATTTCAACTAATGATTAACCTAACGCTACTTGGGAAGTTAAGTTAGGTTAGGTTAGGTTAGGGTAGGGTAGGGTAGGGTAGGGTAGGGTAGGGTAGGGTAGGTCAGATCAGGTCAGGTCAGGCAGTGCCAGTGTAGTTAATCTTGAGGTAAAATATACTAGAGGCTAATCTTCACATGAGCCAGTAAGACACTTTGACGGAGGCGGTTACGTACAACAGGAAAGCTCTGATAACATATAATGTACAGTATATACCGTTTAAGTTGCGTCAGCAACTCTATACACCACTTATTGACTTACTCATTCACTGCCGTAGAAATATTTACTTCTCTAACAGTTTTCTATATGGTTCCCAGTCATTATAATACGACCTTGTAAAATCAAATGATCTAAATTAAACTAAACTTATCCAAATTAAACTTATTAGCTAACAAATCCTTCTAAAACACGATATATGCAAATCAAAAGTTCTAAATTCAACTTAACTTATCGTAATATAACTATTATAACTAAACCATTTTAATTAAACCTAACCTAAACACCTCAAGTGCCACAAACAGAAGGAAAAAACACCTTTAATATTATCGTGTAGGAGGCCCTGTAACCCACTAACTCCAGGTAATGCATCTATATCAATCTACCTGCGTTAGAAGCTCTATACGTGGCTATGATCGTTACCCACTGCTGGAGAACATTTGTACTTCTATAATTACCCCTGGAGAAACAATGCACCAATTTACGATTTATTTATTTTTTTTTTCATTTATTTTTTATTCTTGGTCCATACTGTAAACATCGCCCGCTTGTGAGTCCCGTCAGCCATTTTGTTCTAACTTTCGGGGATTCTAAAATAAGCTATAAATAAATAAATAAATAAATAAATAAAACAAGCATCTTTTGTTTTTCTAACCCATGAGCTGTGAGTCTTCATTATATACTTCAACATTACTGTAAACTAAGGCTAGAGAGGGTGTGTACAGTACTAGTGGAGTCAAGGCGAGAAGGTATTTCAAATCCATAAAGGGTTTTACAAGTGGAGAGTCTTACAAGTGGAGGGTCTTACAGGTGGAGAGTCTTACAAGTGGAGGGTCTTACAGGTGGAGGATTTTAATAAGGATAAATACAGCAAGTCTTACAGTTGAATTAGCCAAGTCGAGGAAAACTCTTAAGAGTCACGTAACTTCTACCTGGTGTTACCTGTAATCAAGCTAAGGTATATGTAAGAAGAATATTATCTCGTTACTATCCATTCCTCTTCCACTATCCTGCGAGGTGGTGTATTAATAGGCACAGATACTCATGATAAAGAAGGAATAAAGATAAAGACGCAAGATACCTATAAAATGCGACAGAATATACCCACACATGCGTAATCCTAACCCATCCCAACCCAACCCAACCCTATCCTACCCCAGCTTCACCACAGTACACAAAGTCATTCTTGGTATCAGAATGACGCCTAAACACCCTGTATCGCCTAAGACACATTTGAATCGGATGGTTCGTTGACGGTTTTATTTCTTCGGTATAAACCAGAGAAGCAATTAGTTCATGGGAACAGTGAGTCAAAATACTTCACATCAGCTTCGTTTACGACCTCCAGCTGATATTTACTTCTGTTGTCTATATCAATCACATTTTATAATGAAAACAAAAATATGGTTAGTTACTTAAAAATGAAAAAAACATCATACTTAGATACTTAAGAGTGAGGAAAAAAGATACTTAAGATACTTAAAAATAAAAACACTCTTTGATACTTAAATTAGGACAAAATAAACGGACATAAACATTTAACTATGAGCGGTGGATATTACGACATGTACCGGCTATCAATACAGAGGCGCTATTTAGCCGTGAAGTTCTCTCAGAAACTCAACAAGACAATATGTGGTCACGTAAAAATTTCAGGTTAATTTTAACACCATCCGTCATTTTAAACCTTGGCACCTGTAGATTAAGAAAATATATGGTGATATTTTTTCTGATGGGATAAAGGTCGTATTTGTCCAGAGAAGTAAGAGAGGAAAAAAAATCACTTGAGAGGCATGACGCACAGAGTGTCTAAGGTGATAAAAGATCATATACTACCATTTGGGTTTTCAAATTAAGTTCATTACATAAAATATCAAACTCATAAAGATTACAAAAGAACAGAACATCATGAGCTCTCTACAGCTATTGTCAGCCGTCAATATGCTGATGTACAGAAGCTTCACAATGTTATTGGTGACTGTAATCCCAGGAAAATGATGCTCTTTTAAACTTGGTAACTGGAGCTGTAATGCCAGAAAATGCCAAATATGACAATCTATGTGCATATGAAGTTGGAAGACAAAATTATGAAAATTTTGTCAAGAAACGTATTGTTGGTCCATTGAGCATCTGGGAAAAGATGTCCAAGGTTAATCTTCTGTCGTGGAAAGCAGCAAATAAGACTTCAACCATCAAATTGCTATCACAAGTTATAGAACTTAAGCAGGACATACAGTATATACATCACAGAAGGGCAGCACTGTACATATCAAGTCACCAGACACTGATGTGTTTGGCATATTAAAGCAACCTCAACTTGGAGAAAATACAAGTATGAAAACAGGAACTGGTGAGCGACGACACATTGGGCAGAGAGCCTTACAGGTTTCCATGCCTTCACAGGATCTGACTGCATTGGAAAATTTGTTGGCAAAGGAAAGAAAGCATGTTGGAGCACTTTGATGAAATCTAACACAAAAGTCCTAGATGCGTTCAAGATGCTGAGTAGACCAAATGTCCTCCAGCAGACATGTTTATTGGTCTAAAGGAATTTGTATTTAAGCTCTACTGTCCACGAATGACTTTCACTAAACTGTCATAACTTAGATGGCATCTCTTCAAGAAAACGCAGGCAGAAGCTGGAGAACTACCAGTGACTGCAGCAACTCTAAAGTATCATATATTGAGAGGAAGGTATCAAGCTCTTCTGTGGTCTTGTGATGCAGACAGTGAAATGCTTTCACAATTAGAGCATGGCTGGAAGATTGACAATGACTGTTTCATACTAGTAATATCAGACCAACCACCAGCTCCAGAAGCAATCACAGAACTTGTTAAATGTGGATGTGGCGTCAGGAAATGTGGATCATTGTCATGTTCATACAGAAAGAATCAGAAAGAATAGCATGACATGCACCGAGATGTGTAACTGTCAAGCAGATGATGAGAAATGCCTAAACAAGGTGAAGGAATCTGTTGTACACAGAAGACTCTGATGACGAGGACTGAAGCAATGTCATAAATAATAACTTGTGACTTGTTTACACATGATGTATAACACTACAAACTTTTAATAAATATAAAACGGTGGTTCTAAGCTTTTCAGATAATGGTAATATGTATATGTTTAATTTTCAGTATTTGTCTTTAGCAAATAATTTTACTTACTGCAATCTCTTCTTTGCCAGAGACAGGATGGCATATATGAGCAGCCATGTTTGTAACACACTTATGATATTATAACAGCATTCATGATATATTATGTTAAATTGTAATCATATAATACTACATGTTCATAGGTTATTAGTCATGTTTTAAGTTAATTAGGACTTAATGGTAATACATCTGTGGTTCATTACGCCGCTCTTTGATAAAACTTCTTTAAAGGCATAAAACTTATAATAAACCGTTCAGAAAAAATGACACCACAGTTCCTTAACATAGTTTATAAGGATTATTATAATGTATGGTGTCAAAAATTAACATGAAATTTTTACGGGATTACTTAAGCTCCTACACTAAAATCTGCCGACCTAACCTAACCTTTTTTACCCACCTCTACCTACTTACCTAACCTGACATAATCTAACCTAACCTGACGTAATCTGACCTAACCTGGCATAATCTAACCTAACCTGACATAATCTAACCTAACCTGACATAATCTAACCTAACCTGACATAATCTAACCTAACCTGACATAATCTAACCTAACCTGACGTAATCTGACCTAACCTGACATAATCTAACCTAACCTGACGTAATCTGACCTAACCTCACATAATCTAACCTAACCTGACGTAATCTAACCTAACCTGACATAATCTAACCTAACCTGACATAATCTAACCTAACCTGACATAATCTAACCTAACCTGACGTAATCTGACCTAACCTGACATAATCTAACCTGACATAATCTAACCTAACCTGACATAATCTAACCTAACCTCCCCGTCTGACATAAGCTAACCTAATCAAACCTAACTTTCCCACCTACCTAACATAACCTATCTACTTATTACCTACCTAACCTAACTTAACCCAACCTGACATAATCTAACCTAACCTATTGAAACTTAACTTAACCACCTACCTCATCTAACACCACTTTGTAATCTCTCTGTGCTACAGCTGACAGGATGAGTATGGGGGGCACAATAAACTAGCCACTAAGTGGCAAAATTAACAAAACTAACCTAACCTAACCCAACCTGACTTAACCTAACCTGATCTGATCTATCCAACTTAAAAACTTAGAATATATAATAAAGCCGTTAGGTTAATTTAGGCTAAATATGGTTGATTCATATTTTGTTTTGACAGAAATTCCCGGCAAAATAACGTATCTATATTGAGAACCACCGCCATGTTGGTTCCACGTTAACAAGACACGGATACACTACAGAATAACCCGCGTTCGTTTAACCTCAATTACTACAGTTTACTTTATAATCTTATTTCACAATCTTCACTACATCTCGCTTCACAATCTTCACTGCATCTCACTTCACAATCTTCAGCCAGGTGAGGTTTATGGATCGGGCTTTTGTGCGAGAGATAGGAAACGTAGGACTAGGGTATGTTTTCCTGGGGCTGGGATAGGGCATGTAGCCGAGAGGTTAGACAGAGTTTTGTCAGGGGAGGGTACCAATCCAGTAGTGTGTCTTAGTGTGGGGGGAAACGACATAGGTAAGGTTAGGAGTGAGGAACTTTTCAAGAGGTATAGGGAGGCGCTGGGGAAGATTAGAGATAGGGGAGGGGTCCCGATAATATGTGGTGTCTTGCCTAGAAGAGGGGTTGGTCGTGAATGGCTGTCCAGGGCAATTGCTATTAATTGCCGACTGGAAAAACATTGTGCAAACAATGGTTGGGCATTCATTGATGACGGGCAACGATTTTATGGCAACGACTACCTGTACTGTCGCGACGGAGTACACTTGTCTCGTGAGGGGGTAAAGACGTTGTCTGCATCCCTGGAGCATGAAATTGTCACTCCGAAGGGGGGTTTCGCCAGTAGAGAGGGGTCGGGGAAAATGGGAGTCAAAAAACAAGCAGGTCCTGGGAAGTAGTGAAACAGAAGTAGATAATGCTGAAAATAGAGTTAGTCATAATAGCAAACATCAAAGTAATAAATGTAAAACAGATAGAAACGGAAGAAATATATTGAGTGTTTATTATACTAATAGTAGAAGCCTGTGTAACAAAATGGACCAGCTCAGGGCCATTGTTAGTAAAGAGAACATAGATATAATTGCAATAACGGAAACATGGATAAATTCAAACAGCAAGCATTTTTTAGCAGAATTTCATATTCTAGGATATAACCTATTTAAATTTGACAGAGTAGGAAGGAGAGGTGGCGGTGTAGCAGTGTATATCAGGGTGTCATTAAAAGGCTGCAATAAATCAAACATTAAAACAAATAGCGACAATGAAAGTATTTGGGTAGAGATTGGTGAGGGCAGTGAATCCGTAGTCATTGGTGTTATGTATAGACTACCTAATTTGAGTAGGAACGATGGTAAATTGCTATGGGAAGAAATAAAGAAGGCATCTGATAGAAACAATGTATGTATTCTAGGCGATTTCAACTTTTCAGGCATAGATTGGAAAAATCAACTTCGCGATAATGAATCTGAAGATTTTATAGAAGTAGTACAGGATAGTTTTATATATAAATTTATAAACTTGCCCACTAGAGGAAATAATATCCTCGATTTAGTTCTCAGTAATAATGAAAATCTAGTAAAAGATGTTGGGATTGAAGACGAACTAGGAAACAGTGATCATAAAGCCATATATTTTAACATAATATGGGATGGCAGGAAGAAGGAAAATTCGGCCTTGATCCCGGATTTTAGGAATGCTAATTACGGTAGCATAAGGAGAGACCTAAGGGATGACCCTATGGTCAAAAGATTAATCCCCCCCACACCTCCGGAAACTGTCAACTTAGGACGGGATAACCCCGAATTTAATTTAGCAGCTACTTATGAACAATTTATTGCGACAATCAATAATGCCCAAAATAAACACATCCTAAAAAGAAAATTCAGATCGATACGGAACCAACCAAAATGGATGAATAATAGACTCTTAGATCTTCTAGGGAAAAAGAAAGGAGTATATAGAAAAGTTAAGAAAGGCGAAAATCACTTACTTGGTTACTATCAGAACCTAACAAGACAGGTATAAACAGAAATTAGGAAAGCAAAGAGAAATTATGAAATCAAGGTAACAAACGAATCGAAATATACCCCCAAAGCTTTTTATCAACTGTATAAATCAAAGGTTAGAGATACAATAGGTCCCCTTAAAACTACGACAGGAGAAATGACTGATGATGAGTTAGAAATGTGTAGTACGTTAAATAGTCATTTTCGCTCCGTATTCACAAATGAAAACCTAGCACAGTTTCCAGAAGTTCATAAGGTATATAACGACGGTATAGAAAATATGTTGATGAATATCAATATTACTAGTAACGATGTGCTTAAAGTAATTAACAAACTGAAGCCTCATAAATCGCCTGGTCCAGACGAGGTATATGCTAGAATATTAAAAGAATGTAGAGATGAGTTGAGTAATCCATTAGCAGTTTTATTTAATAAGTCATTAGAATAAGACTGGTACTGAAGCAGAAACTTGCAAATGTAGTTCCGATTTTCAAAAAGGGGTGATAAATCAATAGCATCAAATTACCGTCCCATTAGTCTCCGTGATATGAGCAAGTTGCTGCAGTCAATTATTGCTACAAAAAATCAAGCCACCTTAAACATTCAACTTAATTAATTCTTCTCCATACGGGTTCACCAGGGGCGTTCTTGTCTCTAAATTTAGCAGCTTTTTCTCAAGTATTTAGGCGGTAGATAATGATAAGTCATATGATATAATTTATTTAGATTTCAATCAAAGCATTCGATAGAGTCCCTCATGAGAGATTGATAAGGAAGGTAGAACTTTATGGAATAGGTGGATCGAGCAAATGGATTAGGTCATGGTTAACTGGTAGGAAACAAGAGTCAGCATAAATGGATTAAAGTCAGACTGGGGTGCGGTCAAAAGCGGAGTTCCCAAGGGATCTGTATTAGGCCCTCTGCTGTTTGTTATATTCATTAATGATCTTGATTTAGGCATAACTAGTAGGATTAGTAAATTTGCAGATGATACCAAAATGGGGAGAGTGATAAATTCAGACAGTGACTTTGAACACCTTCAAAGAGATCTAGATACCTTACATGAGTGGTCAGTAGACTGGCAAATGAATTTTAATAGTGATAAATGCAAGGTACTACAGATAGGGAAGACGAATACAAACGTTAAGTATAAACTAGGTAACACGTAAATAGAAAACTCAGTTTGTGAAAAAAAATCAAGGTGTATTTGTTAGCAACGACTTGAAACCTAGAAAACAATGTATTAGCGTTCGCAACAAGGCAAACAGGATTCTTGGGTTCATATCTAGGTCTGTGAGTAACAGAACTGCTGACGTTATCTTGAAACTTTACTAGCATTAGTGAGAATACACACATGGATTTATACAGTTCAGTTCTGGTGTTGTATTATAGAATGGACATAGATTCTTTGGAGAAGAGTACAAGAAGAATGACAAAATGATCCATAATGACAAAGAGCCTTCCATATGAAGAAAAGACTGAAAAGCTTAGGCTTACATTCATTAGAGGGAAGGCGTAGAGTTAGGGGAGATATGATAGAGGTGTACAAGTGGGTAGAATTGGGATTAACAAGGTAAAATGGAAGATGTTCTGAAGCTCAGTAATAACGAAATAACTAGAACAAATGGCTTTAAATTAGATAAATTCCGATTCAGAAAGGATATAGGAAAGCACTGGTTTGGTAATAGAGTTGTGGATATGTGGAATAGGCTACCGAGTGCTATAGTAGGATCGGGGACGCTAGGGAGCTTCAAGACGAAGTTGGATAGGCACATGGAAGTGCTGGGATGGGTGTGAAAGGGATCTGCCCTGTATGGGCCAGTCGGCCTCCTGCAGTATCCCACTTTCTTATGTTCTTATGTTCTTATGTTCACCTCACAATCTTTACTACATCTCACCTCCCAATCTTCACTACATTTCACTTCACAATCTTCACTACATCTCTATTTCACAATCTTCACTACACATACACACACACACACACATCTTAGAGACAGTATAAAAATATGTTTGTGTTCCCGGTTGGAAAACCTCTTGTTAGGCAGGTGCTTTGTGTGTGCCAGTGTCTTTAATGTTCCTCACCACTACCACCACTATCAACACCACCATCACTACCACTACCACAACAACCACCACCACCACCACCACTACCACCACCACCACTACAACTACCACTACCACCACCACTACATTCTACAGTCATGACAACAGTATCACCAGGGGACAGATCTATCTCCGGGTTGCGTTATGTATATACAGTACAGTACAGTGCTTCAGTAACCCCCTCTATACATCTGAGTAATTGCCACCCACCACCCCCTGTCAAACGGCTGGGTGGCGGTGGTTCTGCTTGACTGTTTGCCTGCTTGCTTACCTCTCTATCTTACCTGCTTGCTTGGGTATTATGGTATTTACACCCGCTTATTTCCCAACCTGCCTCCCTGCTTGGCCTGCCGGGTGGTGGTGGTGGTGGTGGTATATACGCCTGCTTGCTTGCCTGCTTGCCTGCCTGGACCCGCCGACAGCTACCCACTAATAGGATGTACTCTCCGTAAGATAAGATAGAACAATGACCCATAACAGTGAATCACGCGGCATTGTTATCTTGTCCCCTCTCTCCCTCTCTCTCTCTCTCTCTCTCTCTCTCTCTCTCTCTCTCTCTCTCTCTCTCTCTCTCTCTCTCTCTCTCTCCTCTCTCTCCAAAAAGATAATGCAAGACGTTGCCTCAGAGTACCCAGCCTCCTGCCAGAAAGGTAGGGATGGAGGAAGGGGGGAGCTTCAGGAAAGGGAAGGGGGAAGGGACTAAGGGGAGGGAAGGGAAGGGGTGGAGGGAAGGGAAGGGAGGAGCAACATCATGAACTGCTAAGGCGGATTTCTGAATGACTAAGAAGAAAGACATACACACACACACACACAGTCCTTGGATCGATAAGACAAACAGACACGTGTGATTTTCTCTCTCTCTCTCTCTCTCTCTCTCTCTCTGTTGACCATTCTCACCTGTAGTATTGACTCTCAACAGGTAATATTTTTAATTGATTTTTTCTCTTCTGTTTAGTGTTTAGTTAGATTCTTTGTGTTTTGTTTTGTTCATTTATCATCTTCATTCCTGTATCTATTGCGTTAGTCATTTGTTCTTGTGCCTCATCATATTTATTCTTGAGTTTATTGCGTTTGTCATTTTTTTTTTCCTTTTTTTTTCTCCACTAACATCGTCATTCTTGGATCTACTGCGTTTGTCCTTTGTTTTTCTTTTGTTTAGATTCTCCTGTAACATCTTCAATCCTATATTACGTTTTTCATTTGTTTTTGTTTTCTTATTCCTTCTCCTTTATCATTTTCATTTTTTAGTTTATTGCGTTTGTCAATTGTTTTTTTTGTTTGTTTTTCTTTCCTGATCGTCTTCATTCCTGAATTTATTGCGTTAGTCATTTGTTTTTTTAATTTTCTTACCTGATCATCGTCATTCCTGAATTTATTGCGTCTATCATTTGTTTTCCTTGTTGTTTTTTCTCTCGTTCACCATCTTTAATCCCTGCTTTAATAAGACGACCTGCCGCTAGTCCAGGTGCACACAAGGAGAAGGTAAATCTCTACCTAACAACCTTGGTTCCAATCTTGACTTGGCCATTCCCAGCCTAACAGTTTGCGATGAAAATTACGTTATATTGCCTTTAAGATCGAAGTCGGATATCTAGAAGAGGAAGAGGAGGTGGTGGAAGGAATAGAAGAAGGGAAGGAGGGAGAGTAGGAGAAGGGGAGAAAGGGAAGGAGGGAGAGTAGGAGAAGGGGAGAAAGGGAAGGAGGGAGAATAGGAGAAGGGGAGAAAGGGAAGGAGGGAGAATAGGAGAAGGGGAGAAAGGGAGGTAGGAAGTGGAGGGGGTGGGAGGGTAGACCAGAGAGAAGGGGAGAGGGAGAGGGAGGGAGGGAAGGAAGGAGGGAAAAATTTCTTGAAGATTGTCTACATATTGAAGAAGTTATCGTTTGGAATGTTTTGCTGTCATTTCTACTCTGTTCTGTTCTGTTCAAGTAGAGTCTCATTATCACTACTATCATCCCCACTTAACACCAGTTTAGAATCAACAATCAAGAGGAGGATCTAACCTTTAATTCTCTAGTACAGTATAATTATATGTTTTTTTTTACCTGGTACTAATTAGCGACTCAGGTAAAGGTAAGTCTTGGTGTTTATAGTTTTGTCTGTGCTTATTTTTGACGTGAGTTTTGTGATTAACCTCAAGTGAAGTAATTACCTTCTCTTTTACATCTTGACTAACGAGAAAATTAACTAACTTATGAACCTTTGATAATATGATACCTTTAGAATTACCCAAATATTAAGAATAGTTTATATCAGGTAAAATAGTCAGTAAATCTCTATCAAAACAGCGTGGTCTCCTAACCTAACCTAACCTGACCTGACCTATCCTAACCACTCCTGACCTGACCTGACCTATCCTAACCACTCCTGACCTGACCTGACCTAACCTATCCTATCCTAACCACTCCTGACCTGACCTGATCTAACCTATCCTAACCACTCCTGACCTGACCTAACCTATCCTATCCTAACCACTCCCAACCTAACCTGACCTGACCTAACCTGACCTCTTATCAAAACAACATGATCGTCATCCTCAGCAGTAAGTTGATTGAGAGAGAGCGAGAGTAAACAACACCTGAGAGAGAAATTAACTGAACTACTCGGTAAACTCTCTCAGTAAACTCTCTCAGTAAACTCTCGGTAAACTCTTTCAATAAACTCTCACTAAACTATCAGTAAACTCTTAGTAAACTATCTCAATAAAGCCTCAATAAACTCTCAGTAAACTCTCATTAAACTCAGTAAACTCTCTCAGTAAACTCTCAATAAATTTAGTAAACTCTCAATAAACTCTCAATAAACTTAGTAAACTCTCAATAAACTCAGTAAACTCTCTCAGTAAACTCTCAATAAATTTAGTAAACTCTCAATAAACTCAGTAAACTCTCAGTAAACTCTCAATAAACTCAGCAAACTCTCAAAAACTCAGTAAACTCAGTAAACTCTCAATAAACTCAGTCAACTCTCAGTAAACTTAGTAAACTCTCAATAAACTCAGTAAACTCTCAGTAAACTCTCTCAGTAACTCAGTAAACTCGGCCCAAACAACCTGCAAACACCATTGGAAAAATACAAGAGGGAGTTTTTTTTACTACCTTGGACACGTCTGGCAAATTAGAATTAGCAAACGAAGTGAATCTCTGCAAGGACTGAGGGGGGAGGTGGGTGGATAGGTGAGTGGGAGGGGGTGGATAGATGAGTGGGAGGTTGGGTAGGTGAAGGGGAGGGGGTGGATAGATGAGTGGGAGGTTGGGTGGGTGAGTGGGAGGGGGGGTGGGATAGATGAGTGGGAGGTTGGGTGGGTGGTGGGAGGGGTGGGTGGTGGGGAGGTGAGGATGTAGATGAGTGGGAGGTTGGGTGGGTGAGTGGGAGGGGGGGGTGGATGTAGATGGGTGGGAGGTTGGGTGGGTGAGTGGGAGGGTGGGTGGGTGGGAGGGTGAGGGAGATAGATGAGTGGGAGGGTTGGGTGGAGTGAGTGGGAGGGGGGTGGATAGATGAGTGGGGAGGTTGGTGGGTGGGGTGGGAGGGTGGGTGAGTGGGAGGTGAGGATAGATGGGTGGGGGAGGTTGGAGTGAGTGGTGGGAGGGGGTGGATGAATGAGTGGGAGGTTGGGTAGGTGGTGGGAGGGAGTAGGTGAGTGGGAGGTGAGGATAGATGGAGTGGGAGGTGAGTGGGGTGATGGGTGGGGAGGTTGTGAATGGGTGAGTGGGAGGGAGCAATGGAGGAGAAGGAGGCGAGAGGGAGAGGATAATTGAGAAAGTGTCCTAATGTTCCTCATCTCTCCTCAGCAAGTGTCCTAATGTTCCTCATCTCTCCTCAGCAAGTGTCCTAATGTTCCTCATCTCTCCTCAGCAAGTGTCTAATGTTTCCTCCATCTCTCCTCCAGAAGTGTCCTAATGTTCCTCATCTCCTCAACTTAAATTCCTAATGTTCCTCATCTCTCCTCAGAAAGTGTCCCTGTCATTTCCTCATCTCTCCTCAGCAAGTGTCACCAGGATGAGGAAGAGACTTCATGTCCTCAGTTCCACGGTCTCGTGGTCTTTGCCTCAGACCAACCTTTCCCAGAGTACGTGTCTGAATGTCGTGTGCATATCAGGTACGTGTTTGATGTCCGTGTACGCGTGTGAAGTAAGTCAAGATTATCATGTACGTGTCAAGTATGTCTCCAGAATCCCATGTACGTGTCAAGTATGTCTCCAGAATCCCATGCACGTGTCAAGTATGTCTCCAGAATCCCATGTACCTGTCAAGTATGTCTCCCATCCACGAACACTGAGATTCATGAACTTGTGAATCCGAGACATCAATACAGTAGTAATAGTAGTAATAGTTAGTAATAATAATAGCTGTTGTAATACTAGTAATACCAAAAACAGTAATAATTATAATACTAATAATCATCATCATCATCATCATCATCATCATCATCATCATCATCATCATCATCATCATCATCACCACCACCACCAACATCAACAACAATACAACTTTACACTATCAAATATCTTCACTACACTTCAAGTTCCTCAAGAGATGTTCACTATATAGAGACTCAAACCCACAGGTATCTCATAGTAAAGGTGTGTGTGCCTCTCTCTCCAACAGGTGATCCATCCAGAGAGGTCAGAGAACTGGACACTACAGATTAAATATGCCCAAATGAGAGACGCCGGTGTGTATGAATGTCAAGTCAACACTGTACCCAAGATCTCCATGTCCTATGTTCTCAACGTCGTAGGTAAGTGCCTATTATGTTTGTCTTAGGTGTTTGGTGCCCTAGATATCCTCATTATCGTCTTAACCTAACCTAAGTTAACCTTAAATTAACCTTACCTTACCTAACCTAACCTTAGTTAACCTTAAATTAACCTTAAATTAACCTTACCTTACCTTACCTTACCTTACCTTACCTTACCTTACCTTACCTTACCTTACCTTACCTTACCTTACCTTACCTTACCTTACCTTACCTTACCTTACCTTACCTTACCTAACCTTACCCCTCCAGGTAGTAGTGTTAAGGTGTTTAATCATCAGGTGAAATAACCTAGGGTGGGGTGTCTAATCTTCACATGATCCTGCTAAAATAACGTTCTTAAATAATTATATGATATACTTATCTAACAAAACATAAAGTCATTATTTCATTATTTATCAAACACATATCACCCCAA
>NW_024718862.1:0-45987 GCF_018991925.1 Homarus americanus
CAGCCAGAGAAGAGGGAAAAAACCAAGTGGTACATAACAGAGGGGAAAAAGTAGCAAGGAAGATATTCCTAGTAGGGGAAAACAGACGCCCGGAAAACAGTAATGTCGTTGTTTGATTTGAGGAAACATCGGAGGCAGGTGTGTCATCTCATTGACTGCCACTCACTGAGGAGAGAGAGAGAAAGGGAAGGTTAGGAGAGGATGGAAGAGACGGGAGAAATGGAGAATAAAGGAACGGGGATAAGGAGAGGCACAGAGGGTGGGAGAGAGAGCGGTGAGGAAAGCTGTGAGAGTGAAAGGGAGAGGAGAAAGTGAAGGAGAGGTGAGCATTGAGAGGAAAGGGAAGAGATATTAGACAAAGGGATGGAATAGAGAAGGAAGGTGAGACAGGTAGGAGAGGAGGGAAGAAAAAGGGAGAGAGAGAAGAGATGGGACAGAAAGGGAGGAAGAAGGGGCAAGGTGAGAGATTGGGATTAAGAGAAGAGAGGGGGGAATGGAAGAGAAAAAGGGAGAGTTTAAGATGTTAAGATGTAGGAAAGACATAACATAGAGAGGAAGGGGAGAGTAAGAAGGTGAGAGGGAGGAAAAAGATGGGAAAGAAGGAAACTCGAGGAGGAGATGAGAGAAGAAAAAAAGAAGATGGATGGAGGGAGGGACTTGGGGACAAGGAAGAGGGTGAGGGCAGGGGGAAGTAAAAGATAGATGAGAAGAGAGAGAGAGAGAGAGAGAGAGAGAGAGAGAGAGAGAGAGAGAGAGAGAGAGAGAGACCCACTGTGAGGGGAAGAAGACGAGGAGGAGGTGGAGAAGGAGGAAGAAGAAGAGGAAAAGGAGGAGGGATATGGATGTGATCAGCCAAGAAGAAGACGATAAGGTCAGGAGATCAGGCCAGGTCACGATGTCAGGGAGGATCAGGCCAGGTCACGGATGTCAGGAGGATCAGGCCAGGTCACGGGATGTCAGGGAGGATCAGGCCAGGTCACGGATGTCAGGGGAGATCAGGCCAGGTCACGGTGTCAGGAGATCAGGCCAGGTCACGGTGGGAGGATCAGGCCAGGTGGATGTCAGGGAGGATCAGGCCAGGTCACGGGAGTCAGAAACAGGAGTCATGGAGGATCAGGCCAGGTCACGGGTGTCAGGAAGGATCAGGCCAGGTCACGGATGTCAGGAGGATGGTCACGGTGTCAGGAGGTTCACAATCACGGGAGGAACGCCAGTCACGGGGATCACCGGACGGATGTCAGGGATGATCAGGACAGGTCACAGGGCTTAGGAGGATCAGACCAGGTCACGGGTGTCAGGAGGATCAGGCCAGGTCACGGGTGTCAGGAAGGATCAGGCCAGGTCACGGGAGTCAGAGATCACAGTCCGGTCAGGAAGGATCAGGCCAGGTCACGGGAGTCAGGAAGGACAGGCCAAGTCACGGGTGTCAGGAAGGAGATGGTAGATTGTAGACGATGATAGCTGTTAGATTCCTTACACCGCTCGCGTCAGCCGTTGACAGCGTCTGCGTCAGCCTTCTAGCAGTAGCAATAAGCCTGCTGACGTGGTCGAGGACACTGATGGATCTCTCCTTCAGTGTTTTGCCGGACTTGTAGGAGGTTGGGGTGGTGACCTTCTGACGGAGGAGGGGATTGGTTTTAGGTGCTTCAACTGTCAAGGTTATGAAGCACCGTTCACTAGGACTTAGTTTTAGGTGCCTCAACTGCCAAGGTTATGAAGCACCGTTCACTAGGACTTAGTTTTAGGTGCTTCAACTGTCAAGGTTATGAAGCACCGTTCACTAGGACTTAGTTTTAGGTGCCTCAACTGCCAAGGTTATGAAGCACCGTTCACTAGGACTTAGTTTTAGGTGCCTCAACTGCCAAGGTTATGAAGCACCGTTCACTAGGACTTAGTTTTAGGTGGTTCAACTGTCAAGGTTATGAAGTACCGTTCACTAGGTTATAGTTTTAGGTGGTTCATATGCCAGGGTTATTAAGCACCGTACACTAGGTCTTAGTTTAAATACTAGAAGATCATATCCTGTTATATTCTTAATGTGGATTCCATTTTTGTAACATTTGCTGTCCGATTATGACGTCACAGGCGAGTTTGTTCTCGAAGGCTATTATATACCATCGACAACAATCATAATGTGTTTTGAAGTTACCAAAAGCTTTATTACCGAAAATTTCACTGTAATTTATTTAATCAGGTGTTTAGGGAAGTGTTTCAAATTGAAGATGTTTTTCAACTGTACAAAAAAGGAGAAAGACGAGGAAAGTTAAAAATATTGAGATGAAGGAAGAGGTATGGAGTGGAGTGGAGTGTCATACAACAGCACAAGTGCACTGATAGATCTTTTGTTGCTTCGTAAACATTTTGTGGAGAGGATTAATGCTTTGTTCTTCCTTTTGGATAACATTAACATTATAACATGAACGAAAAATTTGTACAAAAATATTTGTTATAATGTGATATAGGAGGATGGATATATACATGCATACATAGTGTGTGATATTATATATATATATATATATATATATATATATATATATATATATATATATATATATATATATATATATATAGTGTGTGTTGGTGTGGCTGTTTGTGTTGTATTCGTTTATTTCACAATTTACTAAGAGTCACTGAAAACGCTGCCGCTGAAAATAAAATATAAAAAAAAGTTGAGGATATTGGAAAAAACGGCGTTCAAACATTCCTCTTTTATGTTAGCGGGGATGTGATAAAGTTTGAGTGTGGTGACGAGAGGCGGCATCACACAACCCACCAGCCAGCGTCACACAGACACAGCCACCACCAGCTAGCGTCACACAGCCACCACTAGTTACCGTAACACAGCCACCACCAGGCAGCGTCACACAGCCATCATCAGCCAGCGTCACACAGCCACTACTAGACACTGTCACACATCCACCACACAGCCACCACTAGTCACCGTAACACAGCCACCACCAGGCAGCGTCACACAGCCATCATCAGCCAGCGTTACAAAGCCACCACTAGCCAGCGTCACACAGCCACCACTAGTCACCGTCACAGCCACCACCACTGAACACGTCACATCCACCACCATCCAGCGTCACACAGCCACCACCATCCAGCGTCACACAGCCACCACCATCCATTCGCGTCACACAGCCAGCACCATCCAGCGTCACACAGCCACCACCATCCAGCGTCACACAGCCACCACCATCCAGCGTCACAGCTTCACCAGACACTGTCACAGCCACCACCATCCAGCGTCACACAGCCACCACCATCCAGCCACCACCTACCAGCGTCACACTGCCACCACTATCCTGCGTCACAGCCACTACTAGACACTGTCACACAGCCACCACCAGACAGCGTCACACAGCCACCACCAGACAGCCACCACCAATCACTCAATTTCTCTCTCGTAACACACAGGTGATCGTCCATTTAATTTTATTATGATTTTTTTTCACTCCGCCCTGTGTTCCGGACCATCACCACCATACACACCTGCATTGTTTTCTAGATTCCTGCTTCTTCTTCTTCCTCTCTCTCTTATGTAACTTTGGTAACTTCAGAATAAATGTTTAGTAATCAGCATTGTAAAGGCCTGGACTTTGGGATATAAATCCCTTGCCAGCCTAATCAGGGTCTTATAAAAGGAAAGTCAAGAACCATGAGTTTCCAAGGGGTCTTGCCACACAGGAGAGACGCCTGGGCACGGACGGTGGATCGGGCGTGGAGGAAGTGGCCATGATGTGGCAGCCGCGGCAGTAGCTGGAGTAGGTGTCCGGAGATTGACAGTCGAATAATGAAGGACTGGGGAATCAGCCCACGAGCCTCAGATGAGTACACAACCAGAGTTGAAATCCAACAGCAGGGTAAGTGCAGCTGTGGTGCTGGCTGGATAGTGTCTGATGTGTGACGAGACAGCAGCGACCATCTCACCTCCGTCTACCCTCCCTAGTGGGGTCACGAACAAGCAAACGAGCGGCGGACAACCATCCAGCTCATTCCCGCCCTAACAAGCAGTATTAGTCATAAATGGAATTTTGACTTTTTTTAACAGTTAGTATGAAAAAAAATTTTTGAGAAGTTGTCAGGAACAAAGTAACTGAAATACGCTGGAGAGAGCAGCTGATTTTAATCATTAATGGTTTCATTTTTTGAAGGCAGCAGCCACCAAAAAATATATTTTCACAGGAGTTGATTTATTGGGCTCAATAGCTGTTTGTATCTAACAATTTTATGTTTTTTTTTCCAGGTCGAGACAACAGAACAAGGTACAGTAAGTACAAAAGTTTTCATTTACGAGATTCAGGATATTGAGTGAATTGTGGTCGTAAGGAAACAGAATATAGCAGGAGTTTTATTCTCTTATTTTTACTCTCTTTTCCTGTGCTGACTATTAGTGGCCCGGTGGCAGAGTGAAGAGAGCAAAGTCGATGAGAGTAAACGGTCAATCAGGAGGACGTATTCTCAGGGAAACACCAAGATGCCCCTGGAGATTGAATATACATGTACAGTAAGGGGCTGTTTGTAGTTGTTTTGTATCTTTCTCTCTGAGGAAGGCATGACGCCGAAATCTAAGAGAATAATCCTGCTACTTTCTGTGTTTCCTTATTTCCACAATTCACTCATATAGGATATTATAATAGGGTGTGGTATTTAAATATGCACATCCAAATTACATTTAGTTCCAGGGTTGAAGATTACTTTGAAATAAGATAAGTAACAAAGATTAAATTAATAAGCGTACAGCATTATCCATAATTTTACTAAGTAAATTACTTTGATTCCTGAGCTTTGCTTTATCGTGGAGCGTAGTTTACTTTTTTTATTGTATACATTTCACTAACATTGCTGACCTTTCAGTACTGGAAACCTTGTGGTGATAAATCAAGGCTTGTAATATTGTTACCTTTAGTGTTATGTTAAGTGAAAAAGTCTAGGATGGGTTGTAAGTATAACTGACACTTACTGTATATAGGCAGGGTAGTGTCTGTATTCTCAGATGGAGGTGGGGTTCAGGCAGTTTTTCCAGGTGCAGATAAAGTACTTATGTTTTTTTTCTGTCTAACTTAAATGCAAATTTTAATTCAGATGAAGGTAAGGGTCATGTACGTATTTATTTCAGTGCACATTTGGAAACTTTCTTTCAGATGAATAAAATGTAAGGTTGCCCACAGGTATAGTGTTCCGTCCCTCGGTGGCTTTTCTGAACATATGGCAATGTTGGAATCACCTTATGATATGAATCGGTAAATTGAGGAGAGCAGGTGTTAGTTACGTGAGGAGAGCAGTTGTTGGTAACGTGAGGAGAGCAGGTGTTAGTAACGTGAGGAGAGCAGTTGTTGGTAACGTGAGGAGAGCAGGTGTTAGATACGTGAGGAGAGCAGTTGTTGGTAACGTGAGGAGAGCAGGTGTTAGTAACGTGAGGAGAGCAGTTGTTGGTAACGTGAGGAGAGCAGGTGTTAGTTACGTGAGGAGAGCAGTTGTTGGTAACGTGAGGAGAGCAGGTGTTAGTTACGTGAGGAGAGCAGTTGTTGGTAACGTGAGGAGAGCAGTTGTTGGTAACGTGAGGAGAGCAGTTGTTGGTAATGTGTTCAGAAAGGCCACCGAGGGGTATAACACTATTCCTGTAATCATTTGTTAACGTGTCATACATTTAACAATATGGTGATTGTACATCACCATTTTTGTCTGCCTTCAGAGGAAAACTACTGTTTTTTGTCGATTTATTACGAATATTCTACTAGAAAATGACTATTTATTTTTGTTTTTGCGCACAGGTTGTCAACCTGAATTGTTCGCCAAAAGCGTTAAGTAACAATAATCAACTAGAGTTCCCTGATACTAACCGCCACAATCGACTTTTCTCCGCGGCCGTCAAGATTAACTATAGGTATAAAGTTTGTTTACAATTAGTGGCACCAGAGCAGATATAAATTACAGGTGAAATGTGTGTTTTGCCTTTTACTTCATATTAATGTGAATATTAGTACAAAGTGATGTTAAACCATAAGGTAAATTATTATTTTTTTTATATACCGGGATTAGCCCACCCGGTAACAGGTCACTGACTCACATCAGTGCCTGGGGGGAGGGGGGGGGCGAAAATATAATAATAATAATAATAATAATAATAATAATAATAATAATAATAATAATAATAATAATAATAATAATAATAATAATAATAATAATAATAATAATAATAATAATAATAATAATAATAAATGCAAAAATTAAAAAAAAAATCAGTAGTGAGAAACAATATGCATTATGTATGTTGTGATGTCAAAGTAAGAGAAACAATTGAGACCCTGCAATTGTGTGTAAATGAGGCAGAAAGTTAGATCATCAACCTGGGACTTGGTCACAATTTTCGTGATGCCATATAGCAGCAGGGACTACCTTTAGACAACACATTATGCTTCCAATAAGTCCCAGGCGGTAGTGCCTCCCTGTCGGATAGCTGCCTGTTACCTACTACCTACTACAGTACCTACGTCTCTCAGACGTCATCGTACACCATTCTCTCTCTCTCTCTCTCTCTCTCTCTCTCTCTCTCTCTCTCTCTCTCTCTCTCTCTCTCTCTCCCCACCATCAGCTCCACTTGCCCCCCTCCCCATACAGACCCGATGTATATATATATATATATATATATATATATATATATATATATATATATATATATATATATATATATATATATATATATATATATATATATATATATATATATATATATATATATACTTCATTACAGATCCCACATATAACACGCGGACTTTGAACATATAATCAGCCATCAGCTCGATGAACAGGCTTTATTGTGAAATGTAACAGGAGTCTAGGGCTTTGCTTTTTAGTGTCCTTGTGGCCTAGCCGGTAAGCGTTCCCTAGTCCCACCCAGTAGGTCGAGGGTTCGATTCCTTGCTGGTGAGGTCGTTGATTATATGTTCAAAGTCCGCGTGTTATATGGACTAAAAATGAAGTATATATATGTACCTCGCGTTTCATACCAGCTGGATTCGGTAAAATGCTACTGACACCACTGCTTTTAGTGTCCTTGTGGCCTAGCCGGTAAGCGTTCCCTCGTCCCACCCAGTAGGTCGAGGGTTCGATTCCTTGCTGGTGAGGTCGTTGATTATGTATATATATATATATATATATATATATATATATATATATATATATATATAGTGTCTGGTTGAAGGGTTGTAGATAATTTGGTTTCTGCGAGACAATTTTTTTGTTTACATCAATCATCACAAAACAATCATCGCCACCCCTTAATACTGTCTTCCACATCCCTTGAATCCCATCCACATTCCTCCATATCCCTCTACATCCCTCCATATCCCTCCTTACCTCTCCACATTCCTTTACACTTTTAAACATTTTCCGTTTTTCCTTTATTTAACTTAACGCTTCTCCACATCTATCTAACCCACTCCTCTTTCAACCCCTCCACCTCCTTTCCTCACTCCTCCACTCCTCTTTTGTCACCACCTCACACCCCTCCACTCCCGTTCCTTACTTCTCCAGTCTTTTTATGCCACCCTCCTACACCCCTCCGTACCCCTCCGCTCACCTGTCTCGCCTTTTATCTCAGTAATTACGACGCTCTACCTGATTAATGATCAACACAACAGGTAACAGCAGCTTCCAGGTGTAATTTTCATCTTGACCTTGAAATTTCTTCATTTAGTTTTCTTTTTACACTTTGACGAGGCTGGTATTGAAGATTTAATGGAAGAGAGCAGAGGAGCGGAACAGGGAAACAGGTGAGGTGAAACAATGATTGAAAGAAAAATAAAGGGAAGGAGGGATGAAGGAAGAGAGACGAAAGGAAGGAGGGAATCAGGAGGTGAAGGAGGAAAAAAGAGAGGGAAGGGATGGAAAGAACGAAGAGAGAAGGAACCAGGAAGAGAAGGAAGGGGAGAGGAGGATAAATAGAGAGGGAAGAAAGTAAAGAAAAGGAAGGGAGAGAAGGAAAGAAAATGGAAGAAGGAAGAGAGGGGGAAGGGGATAGAAGAAGGAAGAGAGGGGGAACCAATAAGAGAAGGAAGAGGAGATATGGAAGAAAGAAAATACGGGGAAGGGGAGAGAGGGAAGAAAGAAGAGAAAGGGAAGGAGAGAGAAGGAGAAAGAGAGAGGGAAGAAGGAAGAGAACAGGAAGGGGATAGAAGGAGGAAGAGAGAGGAAACCAGGAAGAGAAGGAAGAATAGATATGGAAGAAAGAAAAGAAAGGGAAGGGGAGAGAGGGAAGCAAGAAGAGAAAGGGAAGGGGAGAGAAGGAGAAAGAGAGAGGGAAGGAGGAAGAGAAATGGAAGGGTAGAAAAGGAGGAAGAGAGAGGGAAGAAAGAAGGGAAAGGGAAGGGGAAAGGGAAAGAAGAAGAGGAGACACACAAGGGTTGAGAGAATCATTAGTCAACTCACAGTATTTGATATTTCAGTATTTTTTCTCGATTGTAAAAGTTGAACAACTAACAAGATCAAAAGGTCAACATTATCATATAGAGTAAAATAGTTATAACTACAATAACGTAAATAAATAAATAAAGTAAAGGCTTATTATACACCGTTCACTAGGTCTTAGTGTTAGGTGCTTCAAGTACCAGGGTTATGAAGCACCGTTCATACATACATACTGTACATACATACATACATACATCCTGTACATACATACATACATACGTACATACATACATACATACATACATACATCCTGTACATACATACATACATCCTGTACATACATACATACATACATACATACATTACATCTGCATCATTATAAGTAAATGATGACTGCTTACTTAAACGCCGTGTTAAGTACATCATGCTCTCACTTAACATGCGGTGAAGGAAGGCAGGACCATCGCCCCCAAGCACCTAACAAGCGCTCATACACACGCAATCATAAATTCATGTGTGTGTCAGGCTGGTGTATGTTGTGTGTCAATGGTGTACACACACACACACACACACACACACACACACACACACACACACACACACACAGCTGTTTTCTCTTCCCCTCATCTTCTACCCCTCTCTCACTCCTCTCTTTCTCTCTCAAAGGCCTTCACGCAACAGTAGACTTGAGTTTTTCTTGGCGTCTTTCCCTTGCCAACTCCCATTCATTGAAAGAGAGAGAGACTATATACATGACATTATATATTTTTTTCTAATTTCTCGTCTAAGGTCAAAGGTCATTGTCAATCTAAGGTCACACATACATACACTGCCCCTCTGTCCATATAGTGTCATTCATCCACCCATTCATTCATACTGTTTTCATAGATGTGTCATGGTAAAGGCAGTTTATCATGCATTCATTCAATCATTCATTCCTTTACTCTTGTGCCGTTATAGCTGTGCGCTTCATGACACTATCTCAAACAAGGGCCGTTATAGCTGTGCGCTTCATGACACTATCTCAAACAAGGGCCGTTATAGCTGTGCGCTTCTTGACACTCTCTATCTCAAACAAGGCCGCTAAATTTGAGCTTGGCTTACTCTCTGTTGCCTCTCATACGCCAGCATCACCCGTAAACAGGACATTGATAACCCCTCAACAGTTCCCTGCTTCTTGGATGCCTATTGGAGCTTTTTTTTACGTAAATACTCTAAGTGTTTCTTACTCAAAGATTCTTAATATCATCGTACCTTAATTAAAGTACCTAAGACCTTAATTAACTAAAAACTTTAATTACCCAAACTAGACAGGAAATATAGTTATAATATTGCCTCCGCTAACTCTCTCTCTCCTTCCTTCCATCCGACTCTCTGTGTTTACACTACAGTATTTCCCAATTCTCCGCCCCTCCTTCACCCTCTCTCTCATTACCTGCTTCCCCCCTTTTCTCCCTCCTTTCCTCCAGCCTTCCATCTGTTCCCTCTTTCTCTCACCTTTCTTCTCTGTCTCCCTCCTTCCTTACCTACCTCCCTCTACTATTCCCTTCCCTCCCTTTTTTATGTTCTCACAGCTTTCCTATCTCCTTTCACCCTTCCATATTCCTTACGTCTCCCTCACTCCCTCAATACTCCCTTTGTTGCCACTCCCTCCCTCCCTCCCTGCTCCCTCCTTCCAGTCCTCCCCTTCCCTCCCTCCGTGTCTCCCCCTTCCGTTACTCCCCCTCCCTCCGTCTCCCTATCTCCCTCTCTCCCTCACAACAAAATTGCTTCAAATTCAAAACTACTCAAACTTTGTCGATTCTGAGCCATCACTGTGAGGGGACCGGTGGGAGAGTAGAGAGGGATGAGAGCGGACTGGAAAAGGGGGGAGAAGAGAGGGGAGAGAGGAAAAGGGAAGGGAGAGTAGAGTGGAATGAAAGAGGGGAGAGTAAGGAAGGGAGAAGGGGAAAGTAGAGGAGAAAAGAGGGGAGAGTGAAAGAAAAGAGAGGGAAATGAGAGGACAGGTGTAATGAAAAGGGATAAAAGGGTGTGAGAAATAGAAGAGAAAAAGAGATAGATGGAGAAAGTGATGGAAAAGTATGAACTGACATTAGATAGACAATAAGAGAGAGGGGCAGGGGGGAGGAATAAATATGGTATACAAGAAGACTACTAAGGTGTACTTACAGCGATAAAGAAGAAGAATGTGAAGAAGGAGAAGGAAGAGGTGAAGAACGAATGAATGTCATAAATTTGGTAAGTCTGTCAGTCTGTTAGCTGATGAAAGACAACAATAAATTATTTATATTTGTAAACTTGTCAAAAGATAACAGCCAATATTAAGGTTGAGTCTGTACTTTAATTATGTTCTGAGGGAAGTGAACGTATCTAGGAAAGTGTTACACGTTTTCACTTGAGGGTATTATTCATCGTACGAACCTTTATTCATTTGAGTTCTGGCCCTCAAATAGTCCTTGACAAGCGGTGACCGTCATAACCAATTTTCGCTTCAAACATGACGTAGAAGTCGAGGTTTAACTCAAAGAAACTCTCCAGTGTTTAGTTGACTTCATTATCGCTTATGAATACGTCTTGTGGTGTTCCGTCAGTTGCTTCCTATTGATTCAGGAAGCCGTAAGATGATTGGCACAGAACTAGAGGTTATATGAGTTTGATGTTGATTGGTTAATTGAACGTCTGAGTGAATTATTCACTCGTTGTGAGGCGATGTCAGGAATAGAGATCAGGGGAGGAGGTTGGTCTGTGGCCTTAATGACCTGCTTCCCACCGCACAGCCCCTCCCCCACACTCCACCTGCCTCCCACCACACAGCCCCTCCCCCACACTCCACCTGCCCCACCACACAACAACTGCCCGTACACTCCACCATGCCTCCCACCACACAGCCCCTGCCTCAACCAAACAGCACCTACCCCTACACTTCACCCACCACACAGCACCTGCCCCCACACTCCACTTCCCACCCATCACACAGCACCTGCTCCTGCACTCCACCTGTCCCCCACACCCATATGCCACCACACCCACCTGCCCCACTCACCTGTCGGCCAAACCCACCTGCCACAACCACACAGCACCGCCCCCACCTCACCCTGCCACCCACAACACAGCAACCGCCCCCACACCCACCCCGTCCCCACACACCCACCACCCACCACACCACCCCTGCCCCCCACACCCCAACCCAACCAACCACACCCACCCACCACCCACCACCCCACCCGCCCCACACCCACCCACACCCACCCACCAACCAACCACACCCACCCACCACACCCAACCCTCCACCACACCCACCTGCCCCACACCCACCCACCACCCACCACACCCACCTGCCCCCACACCACCCATCATCCACCACCCACCCACACCCACCACACACCCACCCACCACACCCACCTGCCACCCACCAACAACACCTGCCCCCACACCCACCTGTCACCCACCACACAGCAACTGCCCTCACACTTACCTGTCACCCACCACACAACAACCGCCCCCACACCCACCTGTCACCCACCACACACCACCGCCCCCACACCCACCCATCACCCACCACACGCCACCTGGCCCCCACACCCATCTACCACCCACCATACCCACCCACCCCCACATTCCACCTCTGCCCCACACACCCACCTGCCACCCACCACACAGCACCTGCCCCATATTCCACCTGTCACCCACCACACAGCACCTGCCCTCACACCCACCTGTCATCCACCACACAGCACCTGCCCCCACCCACCTGTCATCCACCACACAGCACCTGCCTCACACTCCACCTGTCACCCACGACACAGCACCTGCCCCCACACTCCGCCTGCCCCACACTCCACCTGTCATCCACCACACAACACCTGGCCCCACACTCCACCTGTCACCCACCACACAGCACCTGCCCCACACCCACCTGTCACCCACCACACAGCAACTGCCCCCACACTCCACCCTGCCCGAAACTCTGCCACCCACCACACCTCCCTGTTCCACACCTCCCACACCCACACCCACCTGCCCCACACCCATCTGCCACCCACCACACCCACCCACCACCCACCACACCCACCCACCACACCACCTGCCACCACCACACACCCACCCTGTCCCCACACCCACCACCCACCACACACCCCACCCGGCCCCACACCCACCCACCATCCACCACACCCACCCACCACCCACCACACCCACCCACCACACCCACTGCCACCACCACCACAGCACCTGCCCCACACCACCCACCACACAGCAACCGTCCCACACCCCAACCTGTCACCCACCACACAACAACCGCCTCACACCCACCTGTCACCCACCACACACCACCTGCCCCCACACCCCACCCACACCCACACCAACCTGCCCCCACACCCATCCACCCACCCACCAACCACACCCACCCACACCCACCCACACCCACCACACACAGCACCTGCCCCCACACCCACCTGTCACCCACCACACAGCAACTGCCCTCACCTTTACCTGTCACCCACCACACAACAACTGCCCTCCTCCACCTGTCCCACCACACACCACCTGCCCCCACACTCACCTACCACCCACACACACGCCCCTGCCTCCATCTACCCACCATACTCCCACCTACCCCCCCTCTGCCCCACCTCCACCTGCTACCCACCACACAGCACCTGCCCCCATATTCCACCTGTCACCCACCACACAGCACCTGCCCTCACACTCCACCCATCATCCACCACACAGCACCTGCCCCCACACTCACCTGTCATCCACCACACAGCACCTGCCCTCACACTCCACCTGTCACCCACGGCACCTGCCCTCACACTCCACCTACACTCCACCTGTCATCCACCACACAACACCTGGCCTCACCTCCACCTGTCACCCACCACAGCAACTGCCCTCACCTCCACTGCCCAAACTTTGCCACCCACCACACTCCTCCTGTTTCCACACTCCACCTGTACCCACACTCACCTGCCCCCCCCTCCATCTGCCACCCACCACACATTTGCCCCCTCCTCCACCTTTTACTTATCACATAGCACCTGCCTCACCTGCCTGCCCACCATAGCACCTCCATACTCCTGCCACACCACACCTACCCCACCACCTGCCACCATTGCACCTGCCCACACAGCACCTGCCCCACACACCTGCCTACAGCACCTGCCCCCACTCACCTGCCTGGCCACCCCACCTCCTGCCGTGCACCTGCCCCCACACAGCACCCCACTCCTCCTGCCACCTTCCACACAGCACCTGCCACCCTCCACACAGCACCTGACACCGACCACATTCCACCTGTCCCCACACTCCACATACCCCCACACTCTACCCCCTAACTATATAACCAAAGAACCTGCCCCACACCCCCTTGCCACTTCACAGCACATACCCCATCTTCCACCTGCCCCCAGCACCTGTCCCCACCACCAGCACCTGCCCCCGCCACACAGTACCTGCCCTTCCCACAGCACCTGCCCCCAACCACACAGCACTTGCACACCACACCTACCCCCACCACAGCACCTGCCCCCACCTCCACCTGCCACCACACACAGCACCTGCTCTCCACACACCTGCCCCCCCCCCACACAACATCTGCTCGCGCCTCCACATGCCACCATCACGCACCTGCCCCCCACACACCACCTGCCCCCCCACACAGCACCTGCCCACCACAGCACCTCCACCACACACACCTGCCCCCCACCACACAGCACCTGCCCACCACACCCAGCACCTGCCCACCACCACAGCACCTGCCCCCACCACACACCACCTGCCCCACCACACCAGCACTGCACTACGCAGCACTTGCCCCCACCACACACACCTGCCCCCACAACACAGCACCTGCCCCCATCACAGCACCTGCCCCCACCACACAGCACCTGCCCCCCACCACACAGTTCCTCCCCCTCGCCGCAGCAGGAAGCTACCAACCCTCCCACTGAAGAAACAAGCAACGTGGTGAACACTGCCATGGAAAATGACATACGACAGCTTAAATATCAACTGGCCAAACAAAATGAAGTGATCAAAGACCTTTGCAACACAATAAATGGACTCAGCACCGTGATTTTTCAGCAATGCAATAATTGTAATATACAGGATTATCTGGACATGCCAAAGCCAAATGTGTAAACTCAAATCATCAGGAACTAGTATCCAAACAGAGGAAAACAGTGATACTGGTAACAGTTTTACTAATGCCTCTCTGGACGTAGCCTATGCAGATGAACAAACACAAACAGAAAATGGTGGTGATGTAGATTATTACGAATGTCCCCCATTGAAAACAACAACTGGTGAGTAGTACATGCTTCAGAAAAGTTTCAAAAAGGTTAAAAGGCATCATGGACCTGGAAAAAAACCCAATATCATACAGTGCCTGCTTCTTTCCAATTATAGTACCTGATGGCCAGTGTTAATACCAGACATATATAAGGAGGTGAAGGTTATGAGTTGGAACATCTCATCCCCCAGAAAACGATACCCTGACCTACACCACAAAATTGTGACTGAGGACATCGATATTGTATCTGCAGGGGTGTCTCACACCTAATGGTAAGCCTCCACCCATTGTGTTTTATGATCCTAGTTCTTCTTACATTTTGACGTATGTTAAGAAGTCACTACCGCATATACCTCTTGTATCCAAAAAGACTACCAACCTTCAATACCATGGGATCACTATCCACCTGGGCAACTCCACACTCAACGTGTTAAATGCCTATGCTCCCTCAGATCAGCTTCAATACACAGATCTCCCAGACTTCGTATATACTGAACCCACTGTCCTAATTGGTGATCTGAACACTAGCCACAAGAAATTAGGTGACCCCCACCACTCACATCAATGGTAGGAGACTTATCTCATTACTAAGTGCATGAGAAGATGCTCTAATCATTGGTGATAGTGAGCCAATACACATCTACGGCGGGGCTCTAGACAAGTGTATCTATCATACACAACTCATAGCTCTGATGTAGTCACTGATCTTATGTCTGATCACAAACCAATCCAAGCTAGTATACATGTAGCTAATCAACCCCACTGATGAAAAACTTAACAGACGTAGACTCACAGTTAAGCAAGAACATGAAAACCAGTTCATAGACTTCATCTATGACTGGTACCAGATTACAAGCCTGGCAATTACCAAAGACTCCATGGCGATCTTTTAGCTAGGACTTATGCATTCTTCTCAATAATACCTCCACCAAAAAGAGGAGGAAACGTGAGTAGCATAACAGGAACAGACCACAGCAGTGTTATGATGACCCGAGACTGAAAGAACTTAAGTCTATAGCCAGGCAGACTAGAGAGGGTTACAAACACCTCAGAACACCTCAAATATTCAAACTGTTTCTAGCTTCCTCTCTTAGTCCGGGAACGCGTGAATGAACTTAGACAAAATGCATGGGAAAAATATGTCAACAGCCTAAACCAACACACTCCCCTCAGCTTAACCTGGAGGGACATAAACACAATCAGAGGTAAAAACAGTAGACACATCTCCCTTCCAGACCTGCTGCAAAGATTGAATGAGCTAATAACAAAGTGGGCTCATGTCCCTAGCTATGGCATGTTACCAACTAGGACTCGAGAACTCCGAAGTCTTTAGAGAGAAGTAATCTTAACTTTACGCTGGGCAAACAGCACGATAAGTGTGATGTTCCATACACTGAGTGGGAGCTTGACGACTCCCTCGCCAGAGGTAGGTCTACTGCCCCTGGAGAGGACGGAGTCACCTACAATATCGTTAAACTAATAAGGCGTGTGCCGAGCAATCCATTATTGGCATTGTACAATATTTTGTTTTTAGTCATGCCGAGGGCCAACTACCCACCTTCATGGACCAGCATTATTATTGTACCAATACCAAAGCCGGGGCAGCCTGATGCCTTTCGTCCCATATCACTAACTAACTGCCTTTGCAAAACATTCGAGAGGATGGTTCTTGACAGATTCGTATACAGAATCGGGGAGCATAAGTCTCCTAGCATAAGCGGCTTCACTCATTGTAAAAGTACATATTTGCATTACTACATTCCTGACTGTACATGGGGATGAAAGGCACAGAAATACACCACATTTCTTGACCTAAAAGCTACATTTGATATTGCCAACAGGCAACTTATATTATTACGAACTAGCCGAAATAGATATAAGAGGCCGGCTGTTGCACCGAATAAGTGGTTACCTCACTAACGGAATAGCTGTTGCACTGTTTCAGCGTCACAAAAGCAAAATTAAAGATATGCAACTTGGGACCCCTCAAGGTGGAGTACTTAGTCCCACTTTGTTCAATGTTCTTATGAACACATAATTAAAGTCAATCCCAGACAGCCCCTGCAATATTACTGTTAGCTATGTAAATGACATTCTTATACATACTAAAACTCGTTGTGAAATGCAAACCCTGAACCATGTACAGTCAGCCTGTGAGAACCTTGGTCTCGTCATCTCCACTGAGAAAACTAAAGTATTCAACAAACAAATCCCCACCATACAGCACCTGCCCCCACACTTCACATGCCACCCACCACACCTCCCCATCACTCCACCTGCCTCCACCACACAGCACCTGCCATCCCCACACAGTACCTTTCCCCACTCCACTCCTGCCACCCACCACATAGCACCTGCCCCCACACCTACACCCCCACCCCCACAGGCACCTGCTCCTTACCACCTGCCCCACCACACAGCACCTGCCCCCTCATTCCACTTGTCCCCACCACAGCACCTACCCTCCACCACACAGCACCTACCTCCACACAGCACCTACCACCCACCACACAGCACCTGCTACCTCCATTTGCCTCCACCACCAGCACCCCCCTACACAGCACTTCCCCTCTCCCCCCACCAGAACAATTGTCAACATGTTGACCTCATTTGTCCTTCCCAGGCGAGACTCGGCGTGCCCTTGTTTCATATTGACCTGGCATGACTCGTTGATACCTCCCTTGTGTGTGACCCAGAAGTTGTGGCGGTGACTTCCTTGTCGTCAGGTGGAGCGGGTCGACAGTTGGTAGGCCATTGGTGACGCCACCGCAGTGAAAGAACCACTTTAACCACACGGTTGAGGGAATTTGTACATTTAACTACGTTTGCTCTTCTCCTGGACCGTGAGATCCCCGCGCTGGACGCCTTGACGATCACCACAATAGCGTCCCACAGTAAAGTTTTCATGGGTCTCGCCGGACGCACGAGGAGTTACTGTGACAGACGTCTCCAGTCAAAATCATGCGTTAGGGAACCAGAATCCTGCGTCCACAAGTTGCCCTTATATGTGAGATCCCGTAGACGAGCACTACACTTGAAAACCTCCTCTTACTCAACTAATAAGTTAGGTAGCCATTCACAGATGAATGTCCCAGGGGTGCCGTGGAAGCGATGTATCCACTCACGCCGCACCCTACCTCTGATAAAGGGAAGCGATAAAAACATGGTCAGGACTGGTGACTTATGAGAGGCCCTAAAGTAAGTGTATTCACTAACGAGCCATCAGAGGTTGGTTATGAATTAACTAGGCAGTTAGTGGGTGATCTGACTACCGTTTATGGTGATAACGTAATTGACGGTATTAGTATGGATGAGGGGAGGCAGTGTTATATAGGAGGGGTGAGAGACATTGTGTCATATATTATACTCTATAGTCAACCATATTGTGTACAATATATACACTACATAATTTTTCAACAGTGAAGATATTTTTAGTTTATTATTCCCATTATTTTTACTTCTATTATCATCATCATCATCATCATCATCATCATCATCATCATCATCATCATCATCATCATTATTACTGTCTCTTATGTCGATATGAATAAATTATAACAAATATAACCAATAAATAAGAAGATAACATTAGAGAGAGAGAGAGAGAGATAATGCTCTCCCCAACTGGCTTACACCTTGTGCTAAGTCACCATTATTGTTATTCTCTCCAATATTTCTCTTATCTCCCTCAACTGCGTTTAGCCCGCCCTTACCTGCTCTCTCTCCTTGTTTACCTCCTTCACTCCCATCTACTCCTTCGCTACCACCACCAACCTTCCCTGCCACCACCTACTGCTTCACTATCACCACCTCTTCCTTCATTGCCATCATCTCCTTCACTACCACCACCATCTCCTTCACTACCACCACCATCTCCTTCATTACCACCACCCTCCTCGCTACCACCACCTCCTCCTTCACTACCTCCACCTCAGCCTTCACTACCACCACCTACCTTTCACTATTACCACCTCCACCTTCACTACCACCACCATCTCCTTCACTACCACCACCATCTCTAACCACCACCACCACCTACTACTACTACTACTACTTTGCTGTCACTCGGAATCGAGTATGACGATCATCCAGCTATAATACAGTGATATCAGTTTGAGGGATGTCACCTAGGTTGGTAAGTTTTAAGGTGACTAAAGAGGCCGGTAAGGGACGGCAGAATCGTTCGCAGATGTTGCACATGTGGATGGCTCCATCTAGTGAGGGAGGGGCAACGGCAACGTCTTTCCGGCGCTGGCGCTTGTCTGCCTCGGTTTGCAGTCGGGCTAAATCGAAATTATTGACACCTTCTCGTGTGGTGCTCCTCCAAGTGTTACGGTGTGGGGTGATCGTTTCCCTGGTGAGGGGGTCGATTTGGCACGTTTTCAGGTTTGTCTTAAGACAATCCTTATACCTTTCAGTTGCCGGCCAGCGTTACGTTTATTATTCGTTAGGTGACTGTAAAGGAGCTGCTTTGGGAATATACTGTCGTCCATACGGGTAACATAGCCAATCCAACGTAGTTGTTCATGGATAACGGGAGCCTCGATGTTCTTACAGTTGGTGTCAGCGAGAATACTGGCATTTCTTCTCTTGTCTTCCCAGGGAACTCGGAGGATGGAACGTAGACTATGTTGGTGAAAGTTTTCGAGTGCCTTGAGGTGCCTCCTGCATGTAACTCATGTCTCACTGCAATATAGAGGGGTGGGGAGGGCTACTGCTCGATATACGTGCAACTTTGTAGATAATTTCAACTCCTTACAGCTGAAGACACGGGTATGGAGGTAGGCAGGTGGGAGCCGAGATACCGAAAGTGGGTAATATTGGAGAGGGTAGTACCATCAAGTTGGATGGATGGTGGAGGTGTGGCTGAACTAGGGGCAGGCTGAAAGAGAATCTGAGTCTTATGCAGATTCACCTCAAGGACGAAATGTGCATTCGCATCTGCATAGGTGTTCAGGATCTCTCGTAGGTCGCGTTCAGTGTGAGCAACAAGGATGAGGTCGTCTGCAACTGAAGTTCAGTAATGGAAGGTGCCAACACCTTTGTTCCTCCCTGGAGTCGTCTTGTGTTGAAAAGACTCTTCATCCGGTGCTCGATTGCCACCCCGCTGGCTAAATTGGCACTAGCACGAGTAAAGACGGCAGCCAAGAAAATGGATAAGATAGTTGGTGCCAGTACACATCCTTGTTTTAGCCCCGTTTGGATGGGGAAGAACTCAGACTGGGTGCCATTGTGTAGGACACTGCCGTTCATGCCGTCGTGGAGTTGCCTCACAATGGCGATGAATTTTGGTGGGCAGCCAAACCGGCTGAGGGTCCGCTAGAGGGCTCCTTTGTTGACTGAGTTGAAGGCCTTGGTTCGTTCGATGAAGGCCATGTACAGGTCACGACGCTGTTCTCTGCACTTTTCCTGTATCTGGCGGGTAGCAAAGATCATGTCACTGGTGCCACGTGATGGTCTAAAGCCACACTAGGATTCTGGGAGGAAGTTTTCCGCCTCAGGAAGAAGTCTGTTTAGGAGGACTCGGGCGATAATCTTGCCATCTACGGACAGTAGCGAGATCCCGTGGTAGTTGCCACAGTCTGACCGGTGTCCCTTGTTCTGATAAATATTGTCGATGGAGGCATCTTTAAGAGCTTGGGGGATTTCCTCCTTTTACCATATATTCTCCAGGAGAGAGTGGAGACGGCTGGTAAGCAGAGGTCCTCCTGCTTTATACACCTCGGCTGGGATTCCATCAGGCCCTAAGGCTTTGTTATTTTTTATCTGTTTGATGGCAGTAGCTACCTCATCCAGGGATGGAGGATAGCTGAGATGGGTCAGCTCTGGATGCTGAGGGACCTGCTGGGTAGTCAGGAGATCCACATCGGTATTTCGGTTTAGCAGCGAATGGTAGTGCTCTTTCCAGCGGTGACGGATGCCTTCTTCGTCTTTAATTAGGGGGTTACCGTCGGATGAGCAGAGGGGGAGCTGTGCCACCACCACCACTCACCTCCTACTCCTCCTCCTCCTCCTCCTCCTCCTCCCTCCTCTTCTCCTCCTCCTCCTCCTCCTCCTCCTCCTCCACCTCCACCTCCTTTTTGTTCCACCTGCTCCCTCCGCCAACACCTCCTCTCTACAACCACTTTTTTCTTCCTCCTCGTCCTCCCATTCCACCACCACCTCCCCACTAATTAATTCTTTCCTTCACCACCTCTCCTCCTCCTCTTCCTCGTTTCCTCCATTTACAGCCCTTGTCTCTCTGTCATTCATTGTCTTCTCCATTTTGCCATTTCCTGACATCTGTATCTTCGCCGTCTGTTTGCTACATCTTACTATTCCTTCTCATTCTCCTTTCTCCTCCTCCTTTTGTTCTTTTCTATACTCTCTTATTATGCTTCCTTGTCTCCCTTTTTGGTCTTCCTCATTCTTTCTTGTTCCTTTTCGTCTGTGTCTTCTTTCTCTTGTCTTTTTATATTGCTTGCTTCCTCTTCTATCTTCTTTCATCTTTCTTCTCATCTTCTTCACTGTAACCAATTTCCTCTGTTAGTCCATCTTTTCGTTGTTCCTCTCTCTCTCTCTCTCTCTCTCTCTCTCGTCTTTAATAAAAGTGTCTTGCCGCCCTCTTTCATCCTTGTAATCCACTGTTGATTAACTCTCTCTGTCTTAGTTCCTTCTTCTTCCTCCTTCTTACTTCCTCTCCTCCTTAATATCGCCCTTCTGCCTCTCCTCCTCCTTCTTAATCTCCCCCTCTCCCTCTCTCATATAAGACCAAGGTGGAAAGAAACGCCAGACGCAGGTGATTTTCGCTCGTGTGGCGCTGGTCGACTTGGAAATAGTTTCTCCCCTTTTGTAGTCCTTGGATCAGCTGGGGATTCGCCCTCATCCTCCTGCTTCTTCCACATAAAGATTAACCATTTTAACCTACTTGGGAGGTTAGGTTGATTAAATGTTGGGTTAGGTTAGGTTAGCGTTGAAGTGGCTAGGTTAGCATTACGTTTGGTTGATTTAACGTTAGGTTAGGTTAGGTTAGGTTAGGTGGCGCCGTTATAAGTGTTGTAGCCGTGAAAGTCAAATACCTCAGTGGTAATCAAGTTATGTACTAGTAATGAACCAGAAAGGCTGCCTTAAAACACCGACCAGTGGTGAGCGAAGCAACGAGACACCAACACAGTGAAGCAACAAGACGCTGACACAATGAAGCAACGGAATACCTACACAGTGAAGCATTGAGACACAGATACAGTGGAGCAACGAGACATAGACAAAATGAAGCAACGATTCGCTTACATAGTGAAGCAACAAGACACGGACACCGTGGAGCAACGAGACGCTTATACAGTGAAGCAACGAGGCACAGACTCTGAAGCAACAAGATACTTACTTAGTGAAGCAACGAGACACCAACACCGTGAAGCATCGAGACACCAACACAGTGAAGCAACGATACACTGAAACAATATAGAAACGAAACGCTTACACAGTGAAGCAACGATACACCGACACAGTGAAGCAACGAAACTCTTGCACAGTAAAGTAATGAGACACCTACACAGTGAAGCAACGATACCCAGACACAATGAAGCAACGAGACTCAGACACAGTGAAGCAACGAGACACCTACACAAAGAAGCAACAAGACACCTACACAATGAAGCAACAAGACAGACACGGCGAAGCAACAATACACAATGAAACCATTTTTTATTTCCTGTCGACATTTGTCTTCATAATTCGTCAAGTAAACACAGGCCTTTGTATGTTGTTATGTTTTTCCATCGGAGCGTTTTGAATGGTGTTTGTTTTGTGTGTTTGTGTTATTGTTTTTGTCGTGTGTTTTTGTTAGTGGTGAATATATGTGCTTGTATTATATAACGTGAGGTAGTATAATATAGGGGGGCTATTTTACAGTAGTGGTTTTATATATACTGGTGATGATGATGATGATAATGACGAAGGTGAAACAGCCCACACCCACCCATCTACACACCCACACACATATCTTCATACTCAGCCATACCTACATTTATCCACAACCCCACCCACACCTTAAATTCCACTCACCCACTCTTCAAAACCCACTTTCCTACCGCCTCAAAACCCACTTATCGATCTAACCCATCCGACCATATCCATCCTCCCTACGCCCACTCACCTACCCACACACTCACAGCTTTCACGCCTGGCTGCTCAATATGTTCTCCCACAAGAGTTGGCCCAGAGCGAAAAATACAACATGGGTGGTGGGTGGGGACGGGGAGGGGGGGGGAGAGCTTATCTAAACACACCTCCCCTCACCTCTTCCATTCCCCTCACACCCTCACGAGACCTGTCCCCTTTGTGCCCCGACACCTCCCCTCACCCTGGGTGCTTGGCTATCTTTTCCCCCTTCACCCCATAACTTTTTTTTTTACTCCAGTAGGCTTTTATCTCCCCTGTAAGCTGTTATCTCACCCCAGTAAGTTCTTATCACTGCCCAGTAAGCTGTTATCTCTGCCCAGTAAGCTGTTATCTCTCCCCAGTACCTGTTATTCCCGTTATCTCTCCAGTATAGTGTTATCTCTCCCCAGTAAGCTGTTATATCTCCCCTTGTAAGCTACTATCTCACTCCAGTAAGCTGTTATCTCACTCCAGTAAGCTGTTATCTCACCCCAGTAATATCTCACCCCAGTATGTTATATCTCACCCCAGTAAGCTGTCATCTCACCCCTGTATGCTACTATCTCACCCCAGTAGCTGTTATCTCACCCTCTGTACTATCTCACCCCAGTAAACTGTTATCTCACCCCAGTAAGCTGTTATATCTCACCCCAGTAGCTGTTATCTCACCCCAGCTGTTATCATCCCTGTATACTATCTGCCCAGTAGCTGTTATCTCACCCTCTGCATGCTACCATCCCCAGTAAGCTGTTATCTCACCCCAGTAGCTTATATCTCACCCCAGTAGCTGTTATCTCACCCCAGTAAGCTGTTATCTCACCCTCTGTATGCTACTATCTCACCCCAGTAAGCTGTTATCTCACCCCAGTAAGCTGTTATCTCACCCCAGTAAGCTGTTATATCTCACCCCAGTAAGCTGTTATCTCACCCCCTGTAAGCTGTTATCTCACCCCCTGTAAGCTGTTATCTCACCCCCTGTAAGCTGTTATCTCACCCCCTGTATGCTACTGTCTCACCCCACTACCTGATATCTCACCTCAGTATCTCATACCTCACACCTGACCTCATAATGTTCCTCACTATTCCTCCTCATCTCAGAGTTCAATAGAGGTCATCGCCTCTCAGTACCTGTGAAACCCTACACTCACTCCCTACATTCTCTCACTCCTTCCCTAAATTCTCTCTTCCCTTCCTTCATTCTCTCTCTCCATTCCTTCATTCTCTCTCTCCATTCCTTCATTCTCTCCTTTTCCTTCCTGCATTCTCATTTCTTCCCTTCATTTTCTCCATCTCTCCCTTTATTCTCTTCTTCCCTCCCCTCATTTTCTCTCTCTCTTCCTTCATTCCCTCTCTCCCTTCCTTCATTTTCTCTTTCCCTCCCTTCATTCTCTCTTTTTCCTTCTTTCATTCTCTATCTCCCTTCCTTCATTCTCTCTCTTCTTTCCTTCATATTCTCTCTTCCTCCCTTCATTCTCTTTCTCGATCCCTTCATTCTCTCTCTCTCTCCCTTCCTTTTTTCTCTCTCTCTTTCTCCCTTCATTCTCTCTCTCCCTTCCTTCATTATATATCCCTTCCTTCATTCTCTTACTCCCTCCCTTTATTCTCTTTCCCCACCCCCCTTCATTCTCTCTTTTTCTTTCTTTCATTCTCTCTCTCCCTCCCTTCAATTTCTCTCTTACTCCATTTATTCTCTCTCTCCCTCATTTATCTATCCTTGCATTCTTTACTCATTCTCTCTCTTCTCTCATTCTCTCTTCATTAGTCTTCAATTTGCTCTCCTTACCCTTATCTATTGCTCTATTTTCTTTCTCATTTTGCTGACAGGTGTATTAATATTTATGTGAGACTTTTAAATATAAATTACAGGTGTGTTAGTTACCAATAGTGACAATATCATACAGGTGTGTTAGTTACCATTAGTGACAGTATTATACAGGTGTGTTAGTTACCATTAGTGACAGTATCATACAGGTGTGTTAGTTACCATTAGTGACAGTATCATACAGGTGTGTTAGTTACCAATAGTGACAGTATCATACAGGTGTGTTAGTTACCATTAGTGACAGTATCATACAGGTGTGTTAGTTACCATTAGTGACAGTATCATACAGGTGTGTTAGTTACCATTAGTGACAGTATCGCCTGGGTGTTGAATACACCAATAGTATTGATGTCATACAGGTGTGTTAGTTACCATTAGTGACGGTATCATACAGGTGTGTTAGTTATCGTGAGTGACAGTATCATACAAGGTGTGTTAGTTACCAATAGTGACGTATCATACAGGTGTTTGTTACCATTGATGACAGTATCATACAGGTGTGTTGGTTACCAATAGTGACAGTATCATACAGGTGTGTTAGTCACCATTAGTGACAATCATACAGGTGTGTTAGTTACCATTAGTGACAGTATCATACAGGTGTGTTGGTGCACCGGTAGTGACGGTATCATACAGGTGTGTCAGTTACCATTAGTGACAGTATCATACAGGTGTGTTAGTTACCGTAGTGACAGTATCATACAGGTGTGTTGGTTACCGTGGTGACAGTATCATGGTGTGTTAATTGCCAATAGTGACGGTATCATGCAAGATTGTGTTAGTTACCATTAGTGACAGTATCAGCCTGAGTGTGTTAGTTACCATTAGTGACAGTATCATACAGGTGTGTTAGTTACCATTAGTGACAGTATCATACAGGTGTGTTAGTTACCAATAGTGACAGTATCATACAGGTGTGTTAGTTACCATTAGTGACAGTATCATACAGGTGTGTTAGTTATCATTAGTGACAGTATCATACAGGTGTGTTAGTTACCAATAGTGACAGTATCATACAGGTGTGTTTGTTACCATTAGTGACAGTATCATACAGGTGTGTTAGTTACCAATAGTGACAGTATCATACAGGTGTGTTAGTCACCATTAGTGACAGTATCATACAGGTGTGTTAGTTACCATTAGTGACAGTATCATACAGGTGTGTTAGTTACCATTAGTGACAGTATCATACAGGTGTGTCAGTTACCATTAGTGACAGTATCATACAGGTGTGTTAGTTACCATTAGTGACAGTATCATACAGGTGTGTTAGTTACCATTAGTGACAGTATCATACAGGTGTGTTAGTTACCATTAGTGACAGTATCATACAAGTGTGTTAGTTACCATTAGTGACAGTATCATACAGGTGTGTTAGTTACCATTAGTGACAGTATCATACAGGTGTGTTAGTTACCATTAGTGACAGTATCATACAGGTGTGTTAGTTACCATTAGTGGCAGTATCATACAGGTGTGTTAGTTACCATTAGTGACAGTGTCATACAGGTGTGTTAGTTACCATTAGTGACAGTATCATACAAGTGTGTTAGTTACCATTAGTGACAGTATCATACAGGTGTGTTAGTTACCATTAGTGACAGTATCATACAGGTGTGTTAGTTACCAATAGTGACAGTATCATACAGGTGTGTTGGTCACCATTGGTAACAATTATCATACAGGTGTGTTAGTTACGCAAGTAGTGACAGTATCATACAGGTGTGTTAGTTACCATTAGTGACAGTATCATACAGGTGTGTCAGTTACCGTGGTGACAGTATCATACAGGTGTGTTAGTTACCATTAGTGACAGTATCATACAAGTGTGTTAGTTACCATTAGTGACAGTATCATACAGGTGTGTTAGTTACCATTAGTGACAGTATCATACAGGTGTGTTAGTTACCATTAGTGACAGTATCATACAGGTGTGTTAGTTACCATTAGTGGCAGTATCATACAGGTGTGTTAGTTACCATTAGTGACAGTGTCATACAGGTGTGTTAGTTACCATTAGTGACAGTATCATACAAGTGTGTTAGTTACCATTAGTGACAGTATCATACAGGTGTGTTAGTTACCATTAGTGACAGTATCATACAGGTGTGTTAGTTACCATTAGTGACAGTATCATACAAGTGTGTTAGTTACCATTAGTGACAGTATCATACAGGTGTGTTAGTTACCATTAGTGACAGTATCATACAGGTGTGTTAGTTACCATTAGTGACAGTATCGCTACAGGTGTGTTAGTTACCATTAATGATATCATACAGGTGTGTTAGTTACCGTGGTGACAGTATCAGCACAGGTGTGTTGGTTACCATTAGTGACAGTATCATACAGGTGTGTTAGTTACCATTAGTGACAGTATCATACAGGTGTGTGCCATTAGTGGCAGTATCATACAGGTGTGTTGGTTACCATTAGTGACAGTATCATACAGGTGTGTTACCATTAGTGGCAGTATCAGCACAGGTGTGTTAGTTACCATTAGTGACAGTATCATACAGGTGTGTTAGTTACCATTAGTGACGGTATCATACAGGTGTGTTGGTTACCATTAGCAACGGTATCATACAGGTGTGTTAGTTACCATTAGTGACAGTATCATACAGGTGTGTTAGTTACCATTAGTGACAGTATCATACAGGTGTGTTAGTTACCATTAGTGACAGTATCATACAAGTGTGTTAGTTACCATTAGTGACAGTATCATACAGGTGTGTTAGTTACCATTAGTGGCAGTATCATACAGGTGTGTTAGTTACCATTAGTGACAGTATCATACAGGTGTGTTAGTTACCATTAGTGGCAGTATCATACAGGTGTGTTAGTTACCATTAGTGACAGTGTCATACAGGTGTGTTAGTTACCATTAGTGACAGTATCATACAAGTGTGTTAGTTACCATTAGTGACAGTATCATACAGGTGTGTTAGTTACCATTAGTGACAGTATCATACAGGTGTGTTAGTTACCATTAGTGACAGTATCATACAAGTGTGTTAGTTACCATTAGTGACAGTATCATACAGGTGTGTTAGTTACCATTAGTGACAGTATCATACAGGTGTGTTAGTTACCATTAGTGACAGTATCATACAGGTGTGCTAGTTACCATTAGTGACAGTAATCATACAGGTGTGTTAGTTACCATTAGTGACAGTATCATACAAGTGTGTTAGTTACCATTAGTGACAGTATCATACAGGTGTGTTAGTTACCATTAGTGACAGTATCATACAAGTGTGTTAGTTACCCTTAGTGGTAATGATGGTTAATGTAACTTAACATTGCGATAAATGCAGAGCTTCACTCTGTGTATTTTTATGCTAGTATGATTTGTAATGTACTCTTTGACTCGTAGTGATAAATGATATTCAGTGTAGTGAGCAGAGCTTCACTCCCCGACCCAGCCTAATGAGAACATTGTCGTGACGGAAACCATAGTTGCCAAACATTGACATTAAGTATAAAGTATACTTTTTCTTACGGATGCACTTCCAACTAATCCATCATCCCTTTTGGATTGTTTCTCTGTCAAATGTCACACACAGTACCGCCCCATGCCCAGCTTGACTTCAACCACAGTACATAAGAGCAGAGGAGAAACAGTGATGAATGCAGCCTGATGAATGCAGCGTGATGAATGCAGCACCCAACCCACCACACACCACTTCACTTCTTTCAAGTCCTCCCTTGGTCTAGGATTAAGAAGATTTTATATTTTTCTACTTTAGGAAGTTAAGGAGTGTGGAATGCAGCGCCACACAAACAAACCCTGGTGAGCCCACCCAGGAGGAAATGAGAAGGCAGATGGTGTGGAGAAACGACATACAAGGTGCAGTATTGAAGAAAGAGAGACGTGCTCTGTGAAGAAAGAAGACAGAAGACGTGCTGAGCTGACATTAGAAGAAAGTCGACGATGAAGAGGTGGATCATCAGAACTACCAACCCACCACCGCTGCTGTGCTGCCGGCATCCCTTATCTCCATTACCAGCTGGATGGAGGACATGAGCTATCCTGGACCCACCTAATGTACTGATGTTGTTGATGTACAATAAAAAGATTAACACCCTAACATGTGAAGTAGGAGCATTTTTTGTGTATTTTGAAGTATTTCATTCTCTGATTTTTTTTAATATGTACTACAAAGAATGTTTTTTTTTTTAAGAAAGATTAGACACTTTTTCTATGAGTTCATTTGATCAATGTTTTGCACTACTAAACACAATGTTGTAGCCATATTACTGACTGGGATGAATTATTATTTTGACATGGGCTGGTAAGGAGATGTAACACCTGTTGTTGTTGTAGAATGTGATTTGCAAGTTTGTCTCGGATACAATGCTAGATATGAAGGATCTTTTCATTCTATGTTCACTTACTGTGATGTGTTTTTTTTTTCCTGGCATAGAAACTTTGATCTTGGCGGGAGGTATAGTAAGCTTTGTCAGATCAACTAGGCCAGTAGAAAAACATTCATCTATGAGATTGTTGTTTGTGAATGTGAGACTATATTATCGCCACAGGGACTATCTTAGATATTACACATGATATTACTGTCTATATGTGTCATCAGTTCTCTGTGATGGAAGCTTTGGTCTTGGCAGGAGGTGTAATGAATGATTATCAGACCATACCTTACAGCCCAGAGAATTACAGTACATATAACAATGAGTGGGTACAGACCTCGTGGTACCACCACAGACCAGGTAGACACACCTTGGGTCGGGACCCAAGGGACCTGAACTCATCCGCTAATTACTTGAATTAGCAGCGGACTTGACCTACAACCACACCTCCAAGACACACCTGGGCATGACCACACCTGAACACAGCTGTCCAGATCTGACCAGTTTAGTGTTAATTGGCGAAGGTCAAACGCCGGCTGTTCCTCCCCCATATAAAGGCCCTACAGTCCTGCCCTCGAGCCTCATTCGGCTGATTGTCATTCTGTTACTCTGGTCATTCTGATTCTCCCGTCCGGGTCGTCATTCTGTTCACTCTCACAGAATCACGCTCATGTTTGTGTCCGAGTCAGTGGCGAGTAACGTAAAAATAATGTGCTAGGAACTCTAATATAATATTGATATTGATGTTTCCGTGTCATTGAGTGAATTAATAAATAGTTGTATCAAAGTGGTGTTTGAGAAGTTGTCCCTTAAGAACGTACTACGTGATATGTAATATATGTGTATTGAAACATGAGATAAGATAAGTGTATTGACAGTGTAAATAACTAACCGGCCACACTACCAAGCTTTTCCTTTCTTTACATTCCTTCTACTATAAATATTCTACTTATAAGTAATATCCTCTTCTGGTGAGTTTTGTCATACTATATATGATACTGACACTAATGGTAACTAACACACCTGTATGATACTGTCACTAATGGTAACTAACACACCTGTTTGATACTGTCACTAATGGTAACTAACACACTTGTATGATACTGTCACTAATGGTAACTAACACACCTGTATGATACTGTCACTAATGGTAACTAACACACCTGTATGATACTGCCACTAATGGTAACTAACACACCTGTTTGATACTGTCACTAATGGTAACTAACACACTTGTATGATACTGTCACTAATGGTAACTAACACACCTGTATGATACTGTCACTAATGGTAACTAACACACCTGTATGATACTGCCACTAATGGTAACTAACACACCTGTATGATACTGCCACTAATGGTAACTAACACACCTGTATGATACTATCACTAATGGTAACTAACACACCTGTATGATACTGTCACTAATGGTAACTAACACACTTGTATGATACTGTCACTAATGGTAACTAACACACCTGTATGATACTGTCACTAATGGTAACTAACACACCTGTATGATACTGCCACTAATCTAACACACCTGTATGATACTGTCACTAATGGTAACTAACACACCTGTATGATACTGCCACTAATGGTAACTAACACACCGGTATGATACTGTCACTAATGGTAACTAACACACCTGTATGATACTGTCACTAGTGGTAACTAACACACTTGTATGATACTGTCACTAATGGTAACTAACACACCTGTATGATACTGTCACTAATGGTAACTAACACACCTGTATGACACTGTCACCAATGGTAACTAACACACCTGTATGATACTGTCACTAATAATAACTAACACACCTGTATGATACTGTCACTAATGGTAACTAACACACCTGTATGATACTGTCACTAATGGTAACTAACACACCTGTATGATACTGTCACTAATGGTAACTAACACACCTTTATGTTACTGTCACTAATGGTAACTAACACACCTGTATGATACTGTCACTAATAATAACTAACACACCTGTATGATACTGTCACTAATGGTAACTAACACACCTGTATGATACTGTCACTAATGGTAACTAACACACCTGTATGATACTGTCACTAGTGGTAACGAACACACCTGTATGATGCTGCCACTAATGGTAACTAACACACCTGTATGATACTGTCACTAATGGTAACTAACACACCTGTATGATGCTGCCACTAATGGTAACTAACACACCTGTATGATACTGTCACTAATGGTAACTAACACACCTGTATGATACTGTCACTAATGGTGACTAACACACCCTCTAAACTTCCCCTCACTCACCACACCCTCTAAACTTCCTCTCACTCTCCACACCCTCTTAACTTCCTCTCACTCACCACACCCTCTAAACTTCCCCTCACTCACCACACCCTCTAAGCTTCCTCTCACTCACCACACCCTCTAAACTTCCTCTCACTCACCACACCCTCTAAACTTCCTCTCCTCAATCCACCCCTAAACTTCCTCTCACTCACCACACCCTCTAAACTTCCTCTCACTCACCACACCCTCCCCTAAACTTCCCCTCACTCACCACAGCTTACCTCTAAACTTTCCTCTCCTCACCACACCCTCCCTAAACTTCTCCCTCTCACTCACCCCACACCCTCTAAACTTCCTCTCCTCACACACCCTCTAACTTCCTCTCCCACCCACTCCACCCCTCCTAAACTTCCTCTCTCCTCCCTCCCACCCTCTAAACATCCCCTCACTCACCACACCCTCTAAACTTCCTCTCCTCACCACACCCTCTAAACTTCCCTCTCCACTCACTCCACCCTCCTAAACTTCCCTCTCCTCCACCACACCCTCTAAACTTCCTCTCACTCACCACACCCTCTAAACCTCCTCTCACTCACTAAACCCTCTAAACTTCCTGTCACTCACCACACCCTCAAAACTTCCCCTCACTCACAACACCCTCTAAACATCCCCTCACTCACCACACCCATTAAACTTCCTCTCTCTCACCACACCCTCTAAACTTCCTCTCACTCACCACACCCTTTAAACTTCCTCTCACTCACCACACCCTCTAAACTTCCCCTCACTCACCACACCCAAAAATCCCCTCACTCACCACAACCTTTAAACTTCCTCTCACTCACCACACCCTCTAAACTTCCTCTCACTCACTCCACCCTCTAAACTTCCTCTCACTCACCACACCCTCTAAACTTCCTCTCACTCACCACCCTCCTAAACTTCCCTCCTCCACCACCCTAAACTTCCTCTCCTCCTCCACCCTCTAAACTTCCTCTCACTCCACCACCCTCTAAACTTCCTCTCCTCACACCCTCCTAAACTTCCTCCCACCACTCCACCTCAACTTCCTCTCCTCCTCCACCCTCACTTCCCTCACTCACCACCTCCTAAACTTCCTCACTCCCACCACACCCTCTAAACGTCCTCCTCCCTCCTCCACCCTCCTAAACTTCCCTCTCACTCACCACACCCTCTAAACTTCTTCCACTCCCACCCACCTCATTTCCCCTCCCACACCCCTCTAAACTTCCTCTCACTCCCCCTCTAAGCTACCTCACCACCACTCTCTAACTTCCCTCCTCACACACCCTCCTAAACTTCTCTCCCCTCACCACACCCTTTCCTCTCCTCCCACACCCTCTAAACTTCCCTCACTCACCACACCCTTACTTCCTCTCACTCACCCCCCTCCTAAACTTCCTCTCCTCACACTAAACCCTCTAAACTTCCTCTCCTCACCCACCCTAAACTTCCCCTCACTCACCACACCCTCTAAACTTCCCTCCTATCCACCTCTAAACTTCACTCACTCCACTACACCCTCGCTTCCTCTCACTCCTCACCCTCAACTTCCCTCACTCACCACACCCTTTAAACTTCCTCTCCTCCACCACACCTCTAAACTTCCCTCTCCTCACCACACCCTTCACTTCCTCTCCTCACCACCTCTAAACTTCCCTCCTCACCACACCCTCTAAACTTCCTCTCCTCACCACACCCTCTAAACTTCCTCACCACCCTTTAAACTTCCTCTCACTCACCCACCCTCTAAACTTCCTCCTCCTCACCACCTCTAAACTTCCCCCTCACTACACCTCTAAACTTCTCTCACTCCTCCCACCTCTAAACTTCTCTCCCTCCTCCACCCTCTAAACTTCCTCTCACTCCCACACACCCTAAACTTCCTCTCCTCACCACCTCCTAAACTCCTCACACCTAAACTTCCCCTCACTCCTCCACCCTCTAACTTCCTCTCCTCCTCCACCCTCTAAACTTCCTCTCCTCCACTCCCAACCCTCTAAACTCCCTCTCACTCACCACCCTCTAAACTTCCTCTCACTCACCACACCCTCTAAACCTCCCTCACTCCTCCCACCTCTAAACTTCCTCTCCTCACCACACCCTCTAAACTTTCTCTCTCCCACACCCTCTAAACTTCCTCTCCTCCTCCACCCTCTACTTCTCTCCTCACCACACCTCCTAAACTTCCCCTCACTCACTACACCCTCTAAACCTCTCCCCTCTAAACCTCCTCTCACTCACCACCCTCTAAACTTCCTCTCCTCACCTCTAAACTTCCTCTCTCCTCCACCCTCCTTCCTCTACTCACCACCTCTAAACTTCCCCTCACTCACACACCTCTAAACTTTCTCCTCACCACACCCTCCTAAACTTCCTCCTCCTCACTAAACCTCTAACACCTCTCACCTCTAAACATCCCTCACCACCACACCCTCTCACTCACCCACCTCTAAACTTCCCTCCTCACCACCCTCTAAACTTCCCTCCTCCTACACCCTTTAAACTTCTCTCCTCACCTCGCTTCCTCTCCTCCCACCCTTTAAACTTCCTCTCCTCACCCACCCTCTAAACTTCCTCTCACTCCACACCCTCCTAAACTTCCCACTCCTCCACCCTCTAAACTTCTCCTCCTCCTCCCACCTCTAAACTTCCTCTCCTCCTCCACCCTCTAACTTCCTCTCCCTCCACCACCCTCACTTCCTCTCCTCCACCACCCTCTAAACTTCTCTCCCTCACTCCACCCTCTAAACTTCTCTCTCCTCCAACCCTCTCCTCACCCCTCTACCTTCCTCACCCTCCTAAACTTTCCTCTCCTCACCACACCCTCTAAACTTCCTCTCCCTCCCCCACTCCTCCACCTCTAAACTTCCTCTCCTCCTCCACCCTCTTCCTCTCACTCCTCCCACCCCTCTAACTTCCCTTACCCCCTCTCCCTCCTCCACCCTCTAACTTCCTCTCCTCCACCTCCTAAACTTCCCTCCTCACCACACCCTCTAAACTTCCTCTCCTCCTCCACCCTCTAAACTCCTCTCACTCCTACCTCCTAAACACCTCTCACTCCTCCACCTCTCGCTTCCTCTCCTCCCACCACACCCTCGCTTCCCTCACTCACCACACCCTCCTAAACTTTTCTCACTCACCACCCTCTAAACTTCCTCTCACTCACTAAACCCTCCTAACTTCCTCACTCACACCTCTGTCCTCCTCACCCACACCCTCTAACTTCCTCTCCACTCTTACCCTCTAAACTTCCTCTCACTCCTCCCTCTAAACTTCCTCTCACTCCCACACCTCAACTTCCCTCACTTCCCACACACCTCTAAACTTCCCTCCTCACCCACACCCTCTAAACTTCCTCTCCTCCCACCACCTCCTAAACTTCCCTCTCTCATCACCCTCTAAACTCTCCTCACCACCTTCTAAACTCCTCTCCTCACCCACACCCTCTAAACTTCCCTCACTCACCCACACCCTCTAAACTTCTCTCACTCTACACCCTCCTTCCTCTCCCTCCACACCCTCTAACTTCCCTCCTCACCTCACCCTCCTAAACTCCTCTCACCCTCCACCCTCTCAAACTTCCTCTCTCCTCCTCCACCCCTCTAAACTTCCCTCCACTCCACCACCCTCTAAACTTCCTCTCACTCCACACCTCCTAAACCTCCTCTCACTCACTAAACCCTCTAAACTTCCTCTCCTCCCACACCCTCCAAACTTCCCTCCTCCCACACACCCTCTAAACTTCCCCTCCTCCACCACACCCATTAACTCTCTCTCACCACACCCTCTAACTTCCCTCTCCCTCACCACCCCTTTAACTTTCCTCTCCTCACCACACCCTCTAAACTTCCTCCCACCCATCCCCCTCTCACCCCCAACCTTCCTTCTCTCACTCACCACCTCTCTTCCTCTCCTCCCTCCACCCTCAACTTCCTCTCCCACACCTCTAAACTTCCTCTCACTCACCACACCCTCCTAAACTTCCCTCCTCACCACACCCCTAACTTCCTCTCCTCCCTCCACCCTCCTTCCTCTCCTCACCACCTCAAACTTCCTCTCACTCACCACCCTCTCGCTTCCTCTCCTCCACCTCTAAACTTCCTCTCCTCCTCCTCTCCCTAAACTTCCCTCACTCACCACACCCTCTAACTTCCTCTCACTCACCACCCTCTAACTTCTCCTCACTCCTCCACCCCTCTCGCTTCCTCCTCCACCACCCTCTAACTTCCTCTCCTCACCCACACCCTCTAAACTTCCCCTCACTCCACCACCTCCTTCCTCTCACTCACTAAACCCTCTAAACTTCCTCTCTCCACCACCCTCTAAACTTCCCTCCTCCACCACCCTCCTTCCTCCACCACCTCCTAAACTTCCTCCACTCACCCACCTCCTAAACTTCCCCTCCTCACCACACCTTCCTTCCTCTCCTCACCACCCTCTAAACTTCCTCTCCTCTACCTCTATCTTACTCCCCCACACCCCTAAACTTCCCCACTCACCACACCCTCCTAACTTCCCTCTCACACCCTCCTCTCACTCACTACACCCTCTAAACTTCCTCTCACTCACCACCCTCCTAAACTTCCCCCTCCTCACCACACCTCTAAACTTCCTCCTCCACACCTCTAAACTTCCTCTTACTCACCACCTTCCGCTTCCTCTCTCTACACCTCCTAAACTTCCCTCCTCACCACACCTTCCTTCCTCTCACCACACCTCTAAACTTCCTCCTCACACCCCTTTAAACTTCTCTCACTCACCACACCTCCTTCCTCTCACTCCACCACCTCTAAACTTCCCCCTCCTCCACCCTCTAAACTTCCTCCTCCCACTCCTCCCACCTCCTTCTCTCACTCCTCCACCCTCTAACTTCCCTCTCCCACCACACCCCTCCCATTCCTCCTCCCCACCCTCTCCTCCTCCACCCTCTAAACTTCCTCTCACTCCACCTCTAACTTCTCTCCTCCCACCTCTAAACTTCCTCCTCCCACCCCACCTCACTTCCTCTCCTCCCACACACCTCTAAACTTCTCCTCCACACACTCTCCTTCCCCTCTCACCACCTCCTATTCCTCTTCTCCCCTCTAAACTTCCTCTCACTCACCACACTCCTAAACTTCCCCTCCTCCCACACCCCTTCCTCTCACTCACCACACTAAACCTCTCTTCCCTCTAAACTTCCTCTATCTTACCTCCTAAACTTCCTCTCACTCCTCACCCTCTAAACTTCCTCTCCTCCACACACCTCCTCTTCCCTCACTCCACCACCTTCTAACTTCCTCTCCTCCACCTCCTTCTCTCCTCCACCACCCTAGCTTCCTCTCCTCTACACCCCTCTAAACTTTCCCTCACTCACACCCTTCGCTTCCTCTCACTCTCACCTCTAAACTTCCCTCCTCACCCCTCTAAACTTCCTCTCACTCACCCTCTAAACTTCCTCTCCTCACCACCTCTAAACTTCCTCCTCCCTTCTAAACTTCCTCCTCCTCCCTCCCACCCCTCTAAACTTCCTCTCCTCTTACACCTCTAAACTTCCTCTCTCCTCACCTCCTAAACTTCCTCTCACCACACCTCTAAACTTTCTCACCACCCTCTCCCTCTCCTCACCACCCTCTAAACTTCTCTCACCTCCACCTCCTTCCTCCTCCTCCGCCTCTCTGGCTTCCTCTCACCCTTCATCATCCCCTCTAAACTTCCTCTCCTCACCACCCTCAAACCTCCTCTCACTTACCCACCCTCTCAAGCCTCTCCACTCCTCCTCTCCTAAACTTCCTCCCTCCACACCCTCCTAAACTTCTTCTCACTCACCACCTCTAAACTTCCTCTCCTCCACCTCCTAAACTTCCTCACTCACCTCTAAACTTTATCTCACTCACCCTCATCACCTCTCACTCACTAAACCTCTTCCTCTCCTCCCACCCTCAAACTTCCTCACTCCCCCTCCTACATCCCCTCCTCACCACACCCCCTTAACTTCCTCTCACCTTATCTAACTCTCTCACTCACACTCACCTCCTCATCACTCCTCCTCCATCTCATCACCCCCTCTAAACTCTCCTCTCCACCTCTAAACTTCCTCTCCTCACCTCTAAACTTCCTCTCCTCCACACCTCCCTCATCCACACCCCTAGCTTATCTCCTCCTCCAATCTAAGTTCCTCTCCTCCCACCTCTAAACTTCTCTCCTCACCCCACCCTCTAAACTCCTCTCTTCCTCCACCTCAAGCTTCCTCCTCACCCACCTCTAAACTCCTCCTCCACCCACCACCTCTAAGTCCTCTCTCACTCCACCCCTCTAAACTTCCTCCTCCTCCTAACCTACCTCTAGCTTCTCTCCTCCCACCTCCCTCTAAACTTCCTCTCCTCACCACTCCTAAACTTCCCTCACTCACCACCTCAAACTTCTCTCCTCCTTCACCTCCTAAACTATCTCACTCACCACACCTCTAAACTTCCCTCCTCACCACCCCTCTAAACTTCCTCTCACTCACCACCCTCCTAAACTACCTCTCACTCACCTCCTCCCTCTCCACACCTCTAAACTTCCTCTCCTCACCTCCTGCTTCTCTCCTCCACAACCCTCTAAAACTTCCTCTCCTCCCATCACCTCTCACCTCTAAACTCTCTCCTCCTTTAGCATCTCCTCCCCTCTAAACTTCCCTCCTCCCACCTCTCTCATCACCACCTCTAAACTCTCACTCACCTTTAAACTCTCCCCTCACCACCCTCTAAACTTCCTCTCCTCATCACCTCTACTCCTCACTCACCCCCTCTCACTCCTCTCTCATAAACCTCTCTGCCACATCTACTCCACACTCCACCCCTCCTAAGCTTCTCTCACTCATCACCTAAACTGTCTCCTCACCCTCACCCTCTCCTCATCCTCCCTCAAACTCTCATCCTACACCTCAAACTCCTCTCACCACCCTCCTAGGCTTCCTCTCCTCACTACCTCTAAACTTCCTCACTCACCACCTCAAACTTCCCTCCTCCTCACACCTCAAACTTCCTCCTAAACTCTCTCACTCCACACACCTCTAAGCTTCCCATCTCCTCACCCTCTAAACTCTCCTCCTCCCCTCTAAACCTCCTCCCCAAATCCCTTCCTCACCAACCTTAGGCTTCCCCTCATCTTCTCTCCTCATCACCTCTAAACTCTCCTCACCTCCTCCTCACCACCCTCTAAACCTCCCTCCTCCACCCTAGCTCCATCTCACTCACCACCTCTAACCACCTCTCATCTCCCCTCATCTCCCTCTAAACTCCTCCTCCACCCTCTAAACTTCCTCTCCTCCACCCTCCTAAACTTCCTCTCCTCCTCCACCTCTAAACTCCTCTCACCACCTCTAAACCTCTCTCATTTCACCCACCTCTAAACCCTCTCACTCTCACCCTCCTTCCTCCTCCCACCTCTAGCTTCCTCTCACCTCCTCACCACCTCCTAAACTTTCTCCTCCCACCTCTAAACTTCCTCTCCCCTCCTAAACCTCCTAGGCTTCCTCTCCTCCACACCACTCTAAACTCCCTCTCTCCCCTCTAAACTTCTCACTCTTCCCACTCAACCTACATCTCACTCACCTCCTAGCTCCTCACTCACCACCCTCAATACCTCCCTCCTCCTCCCTCTAAACCCCCCACACTCCTCCACCCTACCCTCTCCACTCACCTCTAAACTTCCTCACTCACCCTCTAAACTTCCTCTCACTCACCCCCTCTAAACCTCTCCTCCTACACCTCTAAACCCCCCTCCTCCACCTCTAAACTTCCTCCTCCTCCACCCTCTGAAACTCCTCTCTCACCCCTTCAAAACTTCTCCTCCACCGCCCTCTAAACTCATCCCCCATCCCTCACCTTTAAACTGTCTCCCTCCTCACCCATCTCACTCTACTCTCTCACCTCCACACCTCATTCCTTCACCTAAACTCACTCACCCTCAGATTCCTCTCACCCTCTAAACTTCCTCTCCTCCACCACCTCTAAACTTCCTCTCACCACTCCTTCCTCCCTCCCCACCCTCTAACTTCCCTCTCCCACCACACCCCTCTAATTCCTCCTCCCCACCCTCTCCTCCTCCACCCTCTAAACTTCCTCTCACTACACCTCTAGCTTCTCTCCTCCCACCTCAAACCACCCCCCACCCCACCTCCTTCCCTCCTATCCCACACAAACCTCTAAACTTCTCCTCCACAAACTCTCCTCCCCTCTAAACACCTCACACTTCCTCTCCTCACCTCTAAACCCTCTCACTCACCACACTCCTAAACTTCCCCTCCTCCCTACAAACCTTCATCTCACTCACCACACTAAACATCACTCCTCTAAACTTCCTCTATCACAGCCCCCTAAACTACATCTCACTCCTGCACCCTCTAAACCTCATCTCCTCCACACACCTCCTGCTTCCCTCACTCCACCACCTTCTAACTTCCTCTCCTCACCCCACTCTCCTCCACCACCCAGCTTCCTCACTCACACACCTCTAAACTTTCCCTCACCACACCCTAAACTTCCTCTCACCCACCTCTAAACTACCCTCCTCACCCCAAACCTCCTCTCACTCACCCCTCCACTTCCTCTCCTCAACACCACCTAAACTTCCTCCTCCCTGTCTAAACTTCCTCATCCTCACTCCCACCCCTCCAAACTTCCTCTCCTCACACCTCTAAACCTCCTCTCTCCTAACCACCTAAACTGTCCTCCACCACACCTCAAAACTTTCTCACCACCCTCTCCCTCTCCTCACCACCCTCTAAACTTCTCTCACCTCCACCTCGCTTCCTCCTCCTCCACCTCCGCTTCCCTCACCCTCACCACCAAAATCACCTTCCTCTCCTAACCACCCTCACATCTGCTCTCACTCAACCACCCTCTCAAGCCTCCCCACTCCACCACCCTAAACTTCCTCCCCTCCACACCCTCCTAAACTACACTCACTCACCACCCTAAACACCTCTCCTCCACCTCCTAAACTTCCTCACTCACCTCCAGCCTTTATCTCACTCACCCTCACCACCTCTCACTCACTAAACCCTCTCCTCCTCCCACCCTCAAACTTCCTCACACCACCTCCTAAACGTCCCCCCTCACCACACCCCATAAACTTCCTCACTCCCCATCTAAACTGCTCTCACTCACACCACCTCATCATCACTCCCACCATCTCATCACCCCCTCAAAACTCTCCTCACCACCTCTAAACTTCCTCTCCTCACCTCTAAACTTCCTCTCCTCCACACCTCGGCCTCATTCCACACCCCTAGCTTTATCTCCTCCTCCAATATCTAAGTTCCTCTCCTCCCACCTCTAAACTTCTCTCCTCCACCCCACCCTCTAAACTTCCCATCTCTTCCTCCAGCCTCAAGCTTCCTCCTCTCCCACCTCTAAACCCCTCCTCCACCCACCCCCTCTAAGTTCCTCTCTCACTCCACCCCTCTAAACTTCCTCCTCCTCCTCCCCTACCTCTAGCTTCTCTCCTCCCACCACCCTCTAAAGCTTCTTCTCCTCCCCACACCTATAGTTCCCTCACTCACCACCTCAAACTTCTCTCCTCCTTTCAAACCTCCTAAAACTATCTCACTCACCACATCTCTAAACTTCCCTCCTCACCGCCCCTCTAAACTTCCTCTCACTCACCACCCTCCTAAACTACATCTCACTCCACCTCGGCTTCCCTCTCGACACCTTTAAACTTCCTCTCCTCCCCCTCCTAGGCTTCCTCTCCTCCACTAAACCCTCTAAAACTTCCTCTCCTCCCATCACCTCTATCACCTCTAAACTCTCTCCTCCTTTAGGCATCTCCTCCCCTTATCTAAACTTTCCCTCCTCCCATGCCTTTATCTCATCACCACCTCTAAACTCTCACTCACCTTTAAACTCTCCACTCACCACCATCTAAACTTCCTCTCTGTCTCATCACCTCTAGGCTGCATCACTCACCGCTGGGCTGTCTCACTCCTTTATCTCAGAAGCTGTCTCTGCCACATCTGAAGCTACACACTCCATCTGCCCTCCTAGGCTGTCTCTCACTCATCACCTAAACTGTCTCCTCACCCTCTAAGCCCATCTCCATCATCTTATCTCAAACTCTCATCCTGCACCTCAAACTGCTCTCACCACCCTCCTAGGCCTCCTCTCCTCACTAGGCCTCTAAACTGCAGTCACTCACCACCTCAAAGCTTCCCTCCTCCTGACACCTCAGGCTCCTCCTCCCATTAAACTGTCTCTCTCCACGCCCCTCCTAGGCTTCCCATCTCCTCACCCTTTAAACTGCTCCTCCTCCCCTCTAAACCTCCTCCCCAAGATCCCTTCCTCCCCAACCTTCGGCTTCCTCTCATCTTCCTCTCCCTCATCACCTCTAAACTCTCTCTCACCTCCTGTCTCACTCACCACCCTCTAAACTTCCCTCCTCCACCCTAGGCACCATCTCACTCATCACCTCTAGGCCATCTCTTATCTGGAAGCTTATCTTCCCTCTAAACTGTCCTCCTCCAGCCTCTAGGCTTCCATCTCCTCCACCCTCCTAAACTTCCCCTCCACTCTTCCCTCAAGCTATCTCACTCACCCCTCTGGCTTCCTCTCTTTCATCACCTCTGGCTTCCTCCTCACTCCACCACCCTCTAAACCTTCTCCTCCACCCCTCATTCCTCCTCCTCTAGGCTTCCCTCTGTCACCACACCTCCGGCTTCCCTCCTCTGCCTTTAGGCTTTCTCTCCTCCACTTGCACTCCTAGGCTATCACTCACCACCTTTGACTTCACTCACTCTTGCCCTCTAAAGCTGCTCTCATCACCTCTAAAACTGTCACCTCTGAGCATCTCTAAACTGCATCTCACCTCTAAGCCTCATCACTATCTGGGCACCATCTCACTCACCGCCTCCTGGGCTTCCCTCACTCTGCAAACTCTGCTCTTTTGTGCTCTAAACTATCTCATCATAGGCCACTCTGTTTCTCTCATCTAGACGTCCTCATCTGGGCTGCATCTGGGCTGCATCATCTAGACTGCATCTGGACGCACTCTCTCACCCTCTAAGCTTCTCTCCTCACCCCACCCTCCTGGGTTCTCTCACTCCTCCACCTCTGCTCTCCTCCTCAGCCTCTAAGCCTCTCCTCACCCATCTCATGGAGCTGTCTCATCACCGCCCTCGACGGTCATCACTCTGCCATCTGGGCTTTCCTCTCTGCATCTCATTATCTCTTCACCTCTAAACTTATCTCTCACATCTAAACTTCCTCTCTCATCTTTCAGCTTCACTGCTGGAGCTTGCATCTCCTCCTCCACCTCATTTCCTCTCTGCTCTGCCCTCTAGGCTTCCTCCTCTAAACTGTCTCCTCAGCCTCTAAACTTCTCCTCCTCTTGCACTCTAAGCCTCACCTCTAGGCTTCCTCTCCTCCTTTCCCTCCTCACCCTCCTAAACCTGCACCTCAAACTCTGTTTTCCACTAAAGCCTCCTGTTTCATCCTCCTCCACAGCACCCTCTAAACATGCTTATCACTCCACCCTTTAGCTTTCCATCTCCTCACCCTCCTAGGCTTCTCTTGCTCCTCGATACCTCCTAAACTGCTCACCTCTAAACCTCACTCACCTCAAGCCATCTCCTCATCATCTGGAAGCTTCCTCTCCTCCTTGCATTCCTCAAACTGCTCTCTCCACCACTATAAACACCTCCTCCCCTCTAAGCTCTCCTCTAAACTTCCATCTCCACTCACCACCTCTAAACTGCTCTCCTCCTCCTGGCATCTAAAGGTCCATCATCATGATTGGGCTGCATGCGCCTCTAGGCTTCCTCTCCTCCTTGCCCTTCGGCTTTCTCCTCACCTCCTAGGCTTCCTCATCTGGGTTCATCTGGGCTGCATCATCATATCTGGGCTGCATCATCCTTGCATCTGGGCCTGAGCTATCATCATGCGTATCACAAGTTTCCCCTCCTCACCACCCTCGGCTTCCTCTCACTCCTTTCGACCTCCTGGCTTCCTCTCCTCCTCTCTAAACTTCCCTCACTCACCCCACACCTCTAAGCTTCCATCTCACTCCCAGCCATCGACTTTCATCTCATAAACTGGCTGGGCTGCCCTCTGGGGGCCCATCACTCCTTGCCTCTGGGCACTCACCGCCCGGCTGGAGCTGTCTCGCCACCGCCTCTGGGCTGCTCCTCTGCAGGCTTATGTCTCTGCATCTGGGCTTCATCTCTTGCCCTATCTAAAGGCTACACTCTATCACCCTCTAGGCTTTATCATCACTCACTCCATATCTAGGCTTCCCATCTCCCACTCACCACACCCTCAAACTGCATCTCATCACCCTCTCATTTCATCTCCTCTTACCTTCTAAACTTCCTCTCTTTATCTAAACTTCCTCACTCACCCCTCTGTCCTCCTCTCCTCCTCCACCCTCTAAACGTCCCTCCTCCTGCACCCTCTAAACTTCCTCTCCTCACCCTCTCGCTTCCTCTCCTCCACCTCATCCGCCTCTGGGCAATCCTCATCACCCGCCTCTCGGAGGCTGTCTCCGCTCACTTGCATCTGGGCTGTCTCACTCTTGCATCTGGGCTGTCCTGCCCTCTAAACTTCTCTCACTCCCCTCTAAAGCCTCCTCTCCTCACTGAAGCCCTCTAAACTTCCACAATGCTCACCCTCAAGGCTTCCCTCACTCACCTTGCCCTCTAAACATCCCTCCTCCCACACACCATTAAACTTCCTCTCTCTCCTTACACCCTCTAAACTTCCTCCTCCTCTGCCTTTAGCTTCCTCTCCTCACCTCCTTCCCTCCACCCCAAATCCCTTCACTCACCTTTGAAGCTTCCCTATCTCCCCTCTAAACTTCCTCTCCTCACTCACCTCTCAGGCTTCCTCTCACCACCTCTAGGCTTTCTCTCCTCCACCTCTGGCTTCCCTCCTCCCCTAAACTTTCCTCTCCTTTCCTCCCCTCCTAAACTCTGTCTCTCCACGCCTCTAGGCTGCTCTCCTCTTTCACCCTGTTGCTCCTCACTTGCTCCGGCCTCTCGGCTTCCTCCTCTCCTCCACCTCCTGGCTTCCTCCTCCTCAAACTGTCTCCTCTTACACCTCCTAAACTTCTCATCATCCTCTAATCTTCCTCTCCTCCTCCGTCTATCAAGCTTCTCTCCTCCACTCCAGCCTCTAAAGCCTCTGTCTACCTCTGTTTCTTCTCACTCTAAAGCTTTCATCTCCTCACTCGTCCTCTAGGCTTCTCTCCTCAGCTTGCCTAGACGTCCTCCTCCCCTTTATCTCATCTTTCCTGGGCTGCATCTCATCATATCTTGCCCATCTGTCTCATCACTTGCCCTCCTGGGCTGCCATCTCATCAATCATATCTGGGCTGCATCTCGGTCATCCCCGGCCTCCTGACGCCCTCTCCTCCCACCACCTCTGCAGCCTCCTCCACACCTCTCAAACTCCTCCTCACCTCCTAAACTGCTCTCTCCACCTCCTAAACTTCCCTCTGGAGCCATCCTCATCACTTGCCCTCTGGGCCCTCACTCCTGGGCTGTCATCACTTGCCTCTCAGGCTGCTCCTCATCTACTGGAATATCTCAGAAGCTGCATCTCCTCTGGCACCTCAGGCGTCCTCACTCACCTGGGCTTATCTCCTCCTCCATGGGCCATCTGTCTCATCAGGAGCCCCTCATCACCTCCTGAGCTTCCTCATCACCGCTGAGCTGCTCTCACTCACACCTCTAGATGCTCATGCACTCTAAACCCATCTTATCGCTAAACCCTCTAGGCTGTCTCACTCTTACTTATCAGGCTCCTCACTCATATCTGAAGCACACTCACTCACCATCTCATCACCATATAAACTGTCTCACTCTGCATAAACTGTCTCATCAAACTTCCTCTCATCCTCCACCCTCCTAAACTGTCTCCTCCTCACCCTCTAAACCCTCTCCTCCACCTGCCCTCAGCTTCCTCTCCTCCCCCACACCCTCTAAATTCCTCTCCTCCCATCACCTCTAAACTTCCTCTCCTCCTCCCAGCCCTCTAGCTTCCTCTCCTCCCCACACCCTCTAAACTTCCTCCTCCTCACCCACACCTCTAGACTTCCTCTCCTCACCACCCTCTAAACTTCCTCTCCCCACCCCTCTAAACTTCATCTCACTCAACACCCATCTCACCCAAACCATCACTCCTCCACCTCTAAACTTCCTCTCCTCACCTCTAAACCTCCTCTCCTCCTGCCTCTAGGCTTCTCCTCCTCCTCCACCCTCTAAACTCTCCTTACCTCTAGATTTCCTCCCTCTCAAACTTCCATCTCACTCCTCCACCCCACCTAAACTCCTCTCCATAGCCGCCTCCTAAACCTCTCTAAACTCCTCACTCCTGAGCTTCATCTCACTCTGCCTCCTGGGCACCATCTCCTCCATCCCATCTAGGCTCGTCTCACCACCTCTAGAAGCCCTCTCACTCACCCTCTATTCCTCTCCACCCCCTAAACCCTCTCTCCTCCACCTCTAAACACCATCTCATCGCCTCTGGGCTGCATCTGGCACTCACCTCAGGCTTCCACTCTCCTCACCTCGGCTTCCTCACTCCTTACACCTCTGAGATTCTCTCCACTCTGCCTCCACCTCTGACTCCTCTCCCTCGCCACCCTCCTAAACTACTCTCCTCCATCCGCCACTCAAACTACCATCTCCTCC
>NW_024718863.1:0-10936 GCF_018991925.1 Homarus americanus
ATTACACGTCCACATCAGCTTAGGTACACCTCTGACACTCCAGGCCACCTGTGTGCTCCCAGGACACCTCCTGACACTCCCAGGTACACCACTGACACTACCAGGTACACCTGACACTCCCAGGTACTCCTTTGACGCTCCCAGATACTCCTCTGACACTCCCAGGTACACCTCTGACAATCCCAGGTACACCTCTGACACTCCCAGGTACACCCAGACACTCCCAGATACACCTTTGACATTCCCAGGTACTCATCTGTCACTCCCAGGTACACCTCAGACCTCCCAGGCCTCTGACATTCCCAGTCCTCACCCCAGCCTCCCAGGCCTCTGATGCTCCCAGGTATACCTCTGACCTCCCAGTTACACCTCCGACACTCCCAGTTACACCCCTGACACTCCCAGGTACACCTCTGACACTCCCAGGTACCTCTGACTCTCCCAGGTGCACCAGACACTCCCAGGTACCTCCGGGCTCTCCCAGGTACCACTTCTCACACCCCGGTGCACCTCTTACACTCCCTGGTTCACATGACACTCTCAGGTACCTCTGACACTCCCAGGTACACCTCTGGCCTCCCAGGTACTCTGACACTCCCAGGTACACCTCTGACCTCCCAGTTACACCTCTGCACCCCCAGGTACACCTCTGACACTGCCAGGTACACCTCTGACACTCCCAGGTACACCTGTGAGCCTCCCAGGCACTTCCGACCTCCCAGGCACCTCTTGCACTCCCAAGTACACCTCCGATATTCCCAGGTACCTCCGATACTCCCAGGTACACCTTTGACATTCCAGGAACTCCACTGACACTCCTGGTACCTCTGACACTCCCAGGTACCTCTGACCTCCCAGGTACACCTCCACCTCCCAGGTACACCTCGACTGCTCCCAGGTACACCTCTGGCACTCCCAGGTACACCTCTTACACTCCTGGTTCTCCCCTGACACTCCAGGTACCTCCTGACAGTCCCAGGTACACCTCAGACACTCCCACGTACACCCAAGACACTCCCAGGTACACTCTGACACTCCCAGGTACACCTCCTGACACTCCCAGGTACACCTCTGACACTCTCAGGAACACCTCCGACCTCCCAGTGCACCTCTGACACTTCAAGTTCACTCTGACACTCCCAGGCACACCAATGACACTCCCAGGTACCTCTGACACTCCCATGCCACCCGACCTCCCAGGTCACTCCTTTGATGCTCCCAGGTACTCCTCCTGACACTCCCAGGTACACCTCTGACACTCCCAGGTACCCTCTGACACTTCTAGGTATTCACTTGACACTCAGGTACACTGCTGACACTGGGTACCTCAGACACTGCCAGGTACACCTCAGACACTCCCAGGTACAGTCAGAGCACTCCCAGGTAAACCTCGAACCTCCCAAGGTGCACCTGTGACACTCCCAAGTGCACCTCTGACACTCCCAGGCACACCTCTGACCTCCCAGGTACACCTCAGACACTCCCAGGTACACCGCTGACACTCCCAGGTACACCTCTGACACTCCTAGGTACACCTCTGACTCTCCCAGGTACACCTCTGACACTCCCAGGTACACCTCCGACACTCCCAGGTACACTTCTCACACTCCCAGGTACACCTCTGACTCTCCCAGGTACACCTCTGACACTCCCAGTTACACCTCTGACACTCCCAGGTACTCCACTGACATTCCCTGGTACACCTCTGACCTCCTGGTACACCTCTGACACTCAGGTACACCTCGGCCTCCAGGTGCACATCTGACACCCCAGGTACACCTCTGACACTGCCAGGTACCTCTCTGACACCTCCCAGGTACCTGTTTGACACTCCCAGGTACATCTCCAAACTCCCAGGTACACCTCTTGCCTCCCAGGTACACCTCCGATATTCCCAGGTACACCTCGATACTCCCAGGTACACCTTTTACACTCCCAGGAACTCCACTGACACTCCTGGTACACCTCTGACCTCCCAGGTACACCTCTGACCCTCCCAGGTACACCTCGACCTCCTCCCAGGTACACCTCTGGCCTCCCAGGTACACCTCTGCTCCCAGGTACACCTCCGACACTCCCAGGTACACCTCCGACACTCCCAGGTACACCTCTGACCTCCAGGTACACCTCTTACCTCCTGGTTCTCCCGACCTCCCAGGTACCTCAGACATGTCCCAGGTAAATCAGACATCCCAGACACTCCCAGGTGCACATCTGACACTCCCAGGTACACCTCTGACACTCCCAGGTACACCTCTGAGCACTCTCAGGAACCTCCGACACTCCCAGGTACCTCTGACACTTCCAGGTTCACCTCTGCCTCCCAGGCACACCAATGACACTCCCAGGTACCTCTGACATTCCCAAGTACCACTCAACCTCCCAGGTACTCCTTCGATGCTCCCAGGTACTCCTCTGACACTCCCAGGTACATCTCACTGCTCCAGGTACACCTCTGACACTTCATTATGCTGACACTCCCAGGTACTGCTGTGACACTGCCCGGTACACCTCAGACACCTGGGTACACCTCAAACACTCCCAGGTACAGCTCAGCACTCCGGTACCTCAGGCTCTCCCAGGTGCACCTGTGACACTCCCAGGTGCACCTCTGACACTCCCAGGCACCTCTGAGCACTCCCAGGTACACCTCAGACACTCCCAGGTACACCGCTGACCTCCCAGGTACACCTCTGACACTCCTAGGTACCTGTGATCTCAGGTACACCTCTGACACTCCCAGGTACACCTCCGACTCTCCCAGGTACACTTCTCACCTCCCAGGTACACCTCTGACTCTCCCAGGTACACCTGACACTCCCAGTTACTCTGACACTCCCAGGTACTCCACTGACATTCCTGGTACACCTCTGACCTCCCTGGTACACCTCCGAGCCTCCTATGCACCTCCTGAGCTCCCAGGTACACCTCTGACACTCCCAGGCACACATCTGACACCCCAGGTACCTCTGACACTGCAGTACACCTCTGACTCCCAGGTACACCTGTGACACTCCCAGGTGCATCTCCGCGCTCCCAGGTACACCTCTTGCACTCCCAGGTACACCTCCGATATTCCCAGGTACACCTCCGATACTCCCAGGTACACCTTTACACTCCCAGGAACTCCACTGACACTCCCTGGTACACCTCTGACCTCCCAGGTACACCTCTGACCACTCCCAGGTACACCTCCTGACACTCCCAGGTTGCCTCCTGACACTCGGTACACCTCTGACACTCCCAGGTACCTCCGACACTCCCAGGTACACCTCCGACACTCCCAGGTACCTCTGACACTCCCAGGTACACCTCTTACACTCCCTGGTTCTCCCCTGACACTCCCAGGTACACCTCCTAGACATGTCCCAGGTAAACCTCAGACACTCCCATACACAAGACACTCCGTGCACATCTGGCCTCCCAGGTACACCTCTGACCTCCCAGGTACACCTCTGACCTCAGGAACACCTCCGACACTCCCAGGTACACCTCTGACACTTCCAGGTTCCTCTGACACTCCCAGGCCTGGCTGACATCCCAGGTACCTCTGAGCACTCCCAAGTACACCACTGACACTCCCAGGTACTCCTTTGATGCTCCCAAGTACTCTCTGACACTCCAGGTACACCTCCGGCACTCCCAGGTACACCTCTTACACTTCTGGGTATACCGCTGACACTCCCAGGTACACTGCTGACACTGCCCAGTACCTCAGACACTGCCAGGTACACCTCAGACACTACCAGGTACAGCTCGAACACTCCCAGGTGCACCTCAGACACTCCTAGGTGCACCTGTGACACTCAAGTGCACCTCTGACACTCCCAGGCACCTCTGACACTCCCAGGTACACCTCAACACTCCCAGGTACCGCTGACACTCTAGGTACCTCTGACACCCCTAGATACACCTCTGACCTCCCAGGTACACCTCTGACACTCCCGGTACACCTCCGACACTCCCAGTACACTTCTCCACCTCCAGGCCTCTGACTCTCCCAGGTACACCTCTGACACTCCCAGTTACCTCGGCCTCCCAGGTACTCACTGACATTCTGGTACACCCCTGACCTCCCAGGTACACCTCTGACACTCCCAGGTACACCTCTGACACTCCCAGGTACCTCCTGACACTCCCAGGTACACCTCCTGACACCCCCAGGTACACCTCTGACACTGCCAGGCACCTCTGACACTCCCAGGTACACCTGTGACACTCCAAGTACATCTCCGACACTCCCAGGTACACCTCTTGCACTCCCAGGTACACCTCCGATATTCCCAGTGCCTCCGATACTCCCAGGTACACCTTTGACACTCCCAGGAACTCCCTGACCACTCCTGGTACACCTCTGACACTCCCAGGTACCTCTGACACTCCCAGGTACACCTCTGACCTCCCAGTGCACCTCTGAGCCTCCCAGGTACACCTCCGACACTCCCAGGTACACCTCCGACACTCCCAGGTACCTCTGACACTCCCGGGTACACCTCTTACATCCCTGGTTCTCCCCCTAACACTCCCAGGTACACCTCAGACCTCCCTGGTACACCCTCTGACACTCCCAGGTACACGTCTTACACTCCCTGGTTCTCCTCCTGACACTCCCAGGTATGCCTCAGACACTCCCAGGTACACCTCAGACACGCCCAGGTACACCTCTGACACTCCCAGGTACCCTCTGACATTCCCAGGTACACCCCCTGACCTCCCAGGTACCTCTGACACTCCCAGGTACCTCTGACACTCTCAGGTACACCTCAGACACTCCCAGGGACACCGCTAACCTCCCAGGTACACCTCTGACCTCCCAGGTACCTCTGACTCTCCCAGGTACCTCCGACCTCCCAGGTACACCTCCGACCCTCCCAGGTACTTGTGTCCTCCCAGGTACCTCTGACACTCCCAGGTACACCTCTGGCACTCCCAGGTACACCTCTGACACTCCCAGGCCACCTCTGGCACTCCCAGGTACACCTCTGATATTCCCAGGTACACTTCCGATACTCCCAGGTACACCTTTGACACTCCCAGGTACTCACTGACACTCACTGGTACCTCTGAAACTCCCAGGTACACCTCGATACTCCCAGGTACACCTCCGATACTCCCAGGTACACCCCAGACACTTCCTGGTTCACTTCTGACACTCCCTGGTTCATCTCTGACCTCCCTGGTCCTCCCAGCACTCTCAGGTACACCTCTGACATTCCCAGGTTCTCTGACCTCCCAGGCACACAATGACCTCCCAGGTACACCCCTGACACTCCGGGTACACCACTGACACTACCAGGTACACCTCTGACCTCCCAGGTACTCCTTTGACGCTCCCAGGTACTCCTTTGACACTCCCAGGTACTCCTCTGACACTCCAGGTACACCACCCCAACCTCTGGCCTACCTGTGCCTGCCGGTACACCTCAGACATTGCCAGGTGTCGTCAGACACTCCCAGGTACAGCTCAGACACTCCCAGGTACACCTCAAACACTCCCAGGTGCACCTGTGACACTCCCAAGTGCACCCTCTGACACTCCCAGGCACACCTCTGACACTCCCAGGTAAACCTCAGACACTCCCAGGTACACCGCTGAGCCTCCCAGGTACACCTCTGACACTCCCAGGTACACCTCTGACTCACCCAGGTACACCTCCGACACTCCCAGGTACACCTCCGACACTCCCAGGTACACTTCTCCACACTGCCCAGGTACACCTCTGACACTCCCAGGTACACCTCTGGCACTCCCAGGTCATCTCTGACACTCCCAGGTACTCACTGACATTCCCTGGTACACCTCTGCAGCCTCCCAGGTACACCTCTGACACTCCCAGGTACACCTCTGACACTCCCAGGTACACCTCTGACACTTCCAGGTACCTCTGACACCCCAGGTACACCTCTGACACTGCCAGGTACACCTCTGACACTCCCAGGTACACCTGTGGCACTCCAAGTACACCTCCGTATTCCCAGGTACACCTCCGATACTCCCAAGTACACCATTGACACTCCCAGGAACTCCACTGACACTCCCTGGTATACCTCTGACACTCCCAGGTACAGCTCTGACAATCCCAGGTACACCTCTGACACTCCCAGGTACACCACCTGACACTACCAGCTACACCTCCGACACTCCAGGTACTCATTTGACGCTCCCAGGTACTCCTCCTCCCAGGTACACCTCTGACACTTCCAGGTACACCATGACACTCCCAGGTACACCGCTGACACTGCCGGTACCTTGGACACTGCCAGGTACACCTCAGACACTACCAGGTACAGCTCAGGCACTCCCAGGTGCACCTCAGACACTCCTAGGTGCACCTGTGACACTCCAAGTGCACCTCTGACACTCCCAGGCACACCTCTGAGCCTCCCAGGTACACCTCAGACACTCCCAGGTACACCCTTCAGCCTCCCTAGGTACCTCTGACACCCCTAGATACACCTCTGACTCTCCCAGGTACACCTCTGACCTCCCAGGTACACCTCCGACACTCCCAGGTACCTTCTCACCTCCCAGGTACACCTCACATCTCCAGGTACACCTCCTGACACTCCCAGTTACACCTCTGACACTCCCAGGTACTCCACTGACATTCCTGGTACACCTCTGACCTCCCAGTACACCTCTGACACTCCCAGGTACCTCTGACACTCCCAGGTACACCTCTGACACTCCCAGGTACCTCTCCGACACCCCAGGTACACCTCTGAGCACTGCCAGGTACACCTCTGACACTCCCAGGTACACCTGGACACTCCAGGTACATCTCCGACACTCCCAGGTACACCTCTTGCACTCCCAGGTACCTCCGATATTCCCAGGCCTCCGATACTCCCAGGTACACCTTTGACACTCCCAGGAACTCACTGACACTCCTGGTACACCTCTGACACTCCCAGGTACACCTCCTGACACTCCCAGGTACACCTCCCAGGTACACCTCTGACCTCCCAGGTACTCCGACACTCCCAGGTACACCTCCGACACTCCCAGGTACCTCTGACCTCCAGGTACACCTCTTACAGTCCCTGGTTCTCCTAACACTCCCAGGTACACCTCAGACACTCCCAGGTACACCTCTGACACTCAGGTACATCTCTGACCTCCCGGTTCTCCTCTGACACTCCCAGGTACACCTCAGACACTCCCAGGTACACCTCAGGCACACCCAGGTACACCTCTGACACTCCCAGGTACACTCGACCTCTAGACACTCCCAGGTACACTCCCTGACACTCCCAGGTACACCTCTCACCTCCCAGGTACCTCTGACCCTCTCCAGGACACCTCCGACACTCCCAGGTACACCTCTGACACTCCAGGTCACCTCTGACCTCCCAGGTACACCTTGACACTCCCAGGTACACCTCTGACACTCCCAGGTACACCACTGACGCTCCCCAGGTACACCTCCTGACCTCCCAGGTACTCTCTGACGCTCCCAGATGCTCTCTGACCTCCAGGTACCTGACATCCAGGTACACCTCTCGACACTCGCAGGTACTGACCTCCCAGATACACCTCTGACATTCCCAGGTACTCATCTGACCTCCCAGGTACTCGAGACACTCCCAGGTACACCTCTGACACTCCCAGGTGCCTCACTGACCTCCAGGTACACCTCTGATACTCCCAGGTATACATCTGACACTCCCAGGTACACCTCCGACACTCCAGTTACACCCTGACACTCCCAGTACACCTCTGACACTCCCAGGTACACCTCTGACTCTCCCAGGTGCACCTCCGACACTCCAGGTACACCTCCGACATTCTCAGGTACACCTCTGACACTCCCAGGTTCACCGCTGACACTCTCAGGTACACCTCTGACACCAGGTACACCTCAGCACTCCCAGGTACACCTCTGACACTCCCAGGTACACCTCTGACACTCCCAGGTACACCTCCCAACACCCCCCAGGTACACCTCTGACACTGCCAGGTACACCTCTGACACTCCCAGGTACACCTGTGACACTCCCAGGTACTTCTCCGACACTCCCAGGTACACCTCTTGCACTCCCAAGTACACCTCCGATATTCCCAGGTACACCTCCGATACTCCCAGGTACACCTTTGACTCCAGAACTCCCTGACACTCCCTGGTACACGTCTGACACTCCCAGTGCACCTCTGACACTCCAGGTACACCTCCCAGCACTCCAGGTACACCTCCGACCTCCCAGGTACACCCTGACACTCCCAGGTACACCCTGACACTCCCAGGTACTCCTCTGACACTCCCAGGTACACCTCTGACACTCCCAGGTACACCTCTGACACTCCAAGTACACCTCTGACACTCCCAGGTACACCTCCTGACACTCCCAGGTACACCTCCGACACTCCCAGGTTTACCCTGACACTCCCAGGTACCTCCGATGCTCCCAGGTATCACCTCTGACACTCCCAGGTACACCTCTGACACTCCCAGGTACACCTCTGACACTCCCAGGTACACCTCTGACACTCCCAGGTACACCTCTGACACTCCCAGGTACACCTCCGACCCTCCGGTGCTTGTCACACTCCAGGTACACCTCTGACACTCCCAGGTACACCTCTGACACTCCCAGGTACACCTCTGACACTCCCAGGTACCTCTGGCACTCCAGGTACACCTCTGATATTCCCAGGTACACCTCCGATACTCCCAGAGTACCCTTTGACACTCCCAGGTACTCACTGGCACTCACTGGTACACCTCTGGCCTCCCAGGTACACCTCCGGTGCTCAGGTACACCTCTGATACTCCCAGGTACACCTCCGATGCCCAGGTACACATCTGACACTTCCTGGTTTCCTCTGAGGACTCCTGGTTAATCTCCTGACACTCCCTGGTACACCTCCACGCTCTCAGGTACTTGACATTCCCATTTGCACTCTCAGGTACATGACACTCCCAGGTACACCGCTGGCCTCCGAGTACACCACTGACACTACCAGGTACACACTTCTGACACTCCCAGGTACTCCTTTGACGCTCCCAGGTACTCGTTCTGACACTCCCAGGTACACCTCCTGACCTTCAGGTACATGATACTCCCAGGTGCACCTCTGACTGCCCGGTGCACCTCTGACGCTGCCAGGTATGTCCAGACCTCCTGGTTCAGCTCTGACACTCCGAGGTACACCTCTGTGCACCTGTTACACATCAGGTGCCTCAGCCTCCCAGGTGCACGTCTTACTCCCTGGTTTTCTGGCCTACCGTTGCACCTCTGGCTCTCCCAGGTACACTTCGACACTCCCAGGTACACCTCCAGCTTACTCCCAGGTACACTTCTGACACCTTAGGTACACCTCTGGCACTCCCAGGTACCTCTGACACTCCCAGGTACCTCTGACACCCAGGTACTCCATGACATTCCCTGGACACCTCCTAGCATTCCAGGTACACCTCTGACACTCCAGGTACCTCTGGCTCTCCAGTTACACCTCCGCACTTCCAGGTACCATTTTAATTTTACCTCTGACACTGCCAGAATTTTCTGACTCCCACCTGTGACACTCCCTTTTATCGACACTCCCAGGCCTCTTTGCTCCAGTGCACCTCCGTTATTTCGGTACTCGATGCTCCCAAGTGCAGCGGCTCCCAGGGCTCCATGACGCTCCTGGTACCTCTGACGCTCCCAGGTACACCTCTGACAATCCCAGGTACACCTCTGACACTCCAGGTACACCTCGGCACTCCAAATTGCACGCCTCCGACGCTCCCAGGTACACCACGCGGCACTGCCGTACACCTCTGTCACTCCCAGGTACTCGCTGACGCTCTAGGTACTCCTCAAACGCCAGGTACACCTCTGACGCCCAGGTACACGCTGACACTCCCACATGAAGCACTGCCAGTACACCTTAAACACTGCCAAGTATACCTCGAACGCCGTACAGCGACACTCCCAGGTACACCTCAAACCTCCCGGTACTGTGACGCCAAGGCCACCTCTGACACTCCCAGGCACACCTCCCAGCGCTCCCAGGTAGGCCTCGGGCCTCCAGGTACACCGCTGACACTCGGTACCTCTGGCACTCCCAGGTACCTCGGGCTCACCCAGGTACTTGCTCTCAGGTACACCTCCGACCTCCGGTGCCTTCTCACTTTGGGTACTCTGACACTCCAGGTACACCTCTGACTCCCAGGTACCTGACACTCCCAGGTACTCCATTCCCTGGCACACCTCTGACACTCCCAGGTACACCTCTGACGCCGGTACACCTCTGACACTCCCAGGTACCGCTTCTGACACTTCAGGTACACCTCCCCGAGCTTTAAGTACACCTCTGACCAGGTGAACCTCTGACACTCCCAGGTACACCTCTGAGCACTCCATTTTTACATCCTCAGACACTCCCAGGTGACCACCTCTTGCCTCAAGTACCTCCGTTATTCCCAGGTACCTCCGATGTGCTCCCAAGTACCTTTGCACTCCAGGAACTCCACTGACACTCCTGGTGCACCTCTGACGCTCCGGGCCTCTGACAGTCCAGATTCACCTCTAATCCCAGGTGCACCTCTGTGCTCCCAGGTACCTCCGACACTCCCAGGTACCTCTGACTCATGGTACCTCTTACAGTCCCTGGTTTCTCCCTGACCCTCCAGGTACCAGGCCTCCCAGGTAAACCTCAGACACTCCAGGAGGCACCTCAGACACTCACAGGTACATCTCTGACACTTCCAGGTACACAGACGCCAGGTACACCTTTGGCACTCCCCAGGTACACCTCTGACTCTCCCAGGTACACACCAGACACTCCCAGATACACCTCTGACATTTCCCAGGTACTCATCTGATATACTCAGTAAACCTCAGACACTCCCAGGTACACCTGACACTCAGGTGCCCTGACTCCCAGGTACCTCTGAGCGCCGAGGTACGCAGGCCTCCCAGGTACTCTGACACTCCAGGTGCACTCTGG